>NC_092135.1:61682963-61895463 GCF_043159975.1 Macaca nemestrina | reverse complement strand
AGGTAGGATATTTATTAATTTCATTTTAGATTGATTATTTTCATGTCATTTTCATATGGGCAATTAGGAAACAAGGGATGAATGAATACAGTGCCACTAAGTCAATTTACAGTATCATGAGCAATTTCAGTAACAACTATAGAGGACATAAAATGAGAAAAACAGTAAGATCTAGGGAAAAGCTATCTACAAATCTTTAGCTAAGAGACAACTATTTTGTATTCTTTTGTTGTTGTTGTTAAATAATATCCTTGGGCATTTGTTTCTCATAATTAAGCAGCAAATGCTGTATTTTACATGGAGATACACTGGTATCTGTGAAGAGAACAGATTAATGTAATGTTTTGCTACCTTTGACCTTGTATCCTTGAGTCTCTTGATTCTATGTCACCAAACATAGCACTGTAATAGAGTTGAGGTCCAGCTAATAGTGTGTGCTATTCTGACTGTCATGCTCCATCATTGTAACTTACTGCACGAGGTCCCCAAAGTAGCCTCGTGTGCACATGTACACATGCACGCACATGAGCGCATGCACCCACACACAGAAAATTCCCACTGACAGAATAAAAAAGTAATCAGAGAATGCTTTTAAATACAGATTTTTCATTCAACTCAAACAAAAATATCATCTTGCAAGGTCTGTCTTCTAAAATGTTATAATTCAAAATATATTTAAATCCACCTCTCTTATAAAGTTTATTAGAAGGAGATAATCACAAAACATCCAAGCTCTTTTTTTTTTTTTTTTTTTTTTTGGCATTATCCCATTATGGCAAGTGTTATCACTTTACATCTCAATTTTCAACCTATAAACATTAAGCTTCATAAACTGAGAAAGTACTCTATGATGTTTTTGTTTCTTGACATTGTTTCCTCTTAGATGATTGGTTTAAAAACACCTTGAAAATATATTAAATTGTTTAGAAGTTAAATGAATTAAATATATTAAATATATTATTCTTTTACTATCCACTTCCATGTTTCCACATATAGATATATATTCCACTAGTAGGAAAACTGTATGAGTTTCAAGCAGCTGAGCATTGCCCCATAGCTATTACCCAACACTTCAAAATTTAAGAAGGAATTAAGATTAAGATTCCTTTTGAATGCTGCAGTTTTCTAGTGAATCTTGAAAACATAAATGAAGAGGCAGCTGTAACTGTTTCTAAGTGAAAGGAATACCCAAGAAGTATGTTTGATCCTAAACAGCCAATCCCAAACCCATCATGAGATTTTTAAGCCCCCATCTTCTGCTCCTTCCCTTACTCTCTCCTATCTTCCTTCTTCCTCCTCTCCATTTCTTTCCTTTCTTCCAGTTCTCCATTCTCTATCCTCATTTTAGGTGGCTAGTCCACTAGACTTTAAAAAGCAATTTCCTTTATCTGGACATAGCACTTTCTTTTTCCAAATTCACTTGAATATAGCTCTTCAACCACATCATGTCAATCCCAAATATTATCCCAGTGACCGGGTCTGATAGGTCCAAAATAGTTTGTAAAATGAGGAATAAAAAAATCATGATCAGATAAACATTGGTTATAATTTAACCTGTTTTGAAAGCATCATGGAGGGTTCATTTTTGTAAAGAAAAGTAAGAACAGTTACAACCTTCGTTACCTCATGTATATGTATACGTATATCTATATCTATATGTGTATATATATAAAATTAGCTGCATGAGCAACTTGGAAAGTTGTCTTATCTCACTCTACCAATTGATTAAACCAAATATTAGGTAGAAATAAGAATAGCCATTTGGAGAAATGTCTCTGTGTATACATTACATAGAGATAGAAGTTACTTTCAGCGAGTAAATATTTTTCTGCATGTCAGTACTAAATTGCATTTTATACAACTTAAAATTATTTTTCTACATTTTTGCACTTGAAATTTTACTGAAATTTCAAATCAAAGACACAACATTTATATCCACAAAATGAATGGTAAGGATAAAACTTAATTTTTAAAATCTAGAAAAAAAATGTCCTGTTAATGAACACCAAAGTAAAAATAGGTTAGATGTTCTTCCTAACATGGCCAACACTGATACATATGAAGCTATCTTACAGATCGATATATATGTAAACAGGATACCAGATCCCAAGTGCAATTAGAACATAAGATTGAAAATTCTTTATTCTACAATTAAAGCAAGGCTTAAAAGGAAAAACAGCACAGTTCCAATTAAATCAACTAAGTACAAGTTAGTTACTACCAAGTCCCATTTCTAAAATAGTAGCTTTTGTTGGCACGCTTTAGGAAGTAAATATTTACCCAGAGAAATGTAATTTCCTTTTCATTTATTTAGAAACTGCATGAGCTGGTCTCTGCTTTCTAATTTTCTTTTTACTAGTTAAGGTAGTACAGAGATTTCTCATTTTGATATTAGAACTGTGTAGTTGAACTTGTGTATATTTGAAAGGGAAAGACAACATTTTCTTTCCCTTCTTAATTAGTAACTTTCTTTCTTACTTCCACTATGCTTTTAGTAATTAAAAAATAAACCTTGATATTACATTGATGCTTGTTTGCAAAGTTATTTTGAAAAACATCTGCTGATGAGAAGCATGCAAAAAAACTTTCATGCCGGTAAATGTGATTGCTAATAATTTCATCATGATTGCTATGACTGCAATTTATTTAATCTTAATTTATTTTTATAATGAACTGTTTCAGTAAAATGACAAATGATTCCATTAGTTAAAAAACTAAAATGTCAATTTACATGTGGTCTTTGGTAACTAATTTGCTGAGTTGAGGTTTTGGTTTTCGTTATGATAATAATATTTGGCTATGCTCTATGAGCAAAATTTATGAGGTCTTAAATATTAATCTTTCGATTTTCTGAAACAAGGTAATTTTCAGCTTTAAAAATGTGAGCAGTTTCCCTTTCAGGGTCTTGAATACACAAGTTTTAGGCACAAACTTCTGAAACGTTGTCATCCAAAAAATAATGCTCACTTTGTTCCCTAGGATCAAAACAATTCTTTTCCACTAATGACTGCAAATATCAGCTCATTTCTAACACAGTTTCCAATGGCAAACATTACTCAGTTGTCAGTAAAAGAAAAGGGATTACATCAGCATTCAGGGGGAAAAAATGTTCTGTTCCTTCTTACTCCGTAGTCTATGTTCAATCAGCCTGGAGCTAATGGAAGCCCTCCAGTGCTGAGAAATAAACAAACACAGTTGGGCAAATAGTCCAAAATCAAATCTAGTATATAAGGTGGACAATACATAGTTAGTTCCATTACCGAATCCTCCCCTGGGAGCTGGAGCAGCTTCAGAGCCCTTCTCATTACACACCAGCACCATCTGTAGCCAGCCTGAACCTGATTTGGGAATGTATAAAGTACACGAAAAAAAAAATAGACTCAGAATCGGGAGCTAGAGAATCCTATTTCAAGTTTAAATTTTCCTTGTGAAAGATCATTTGGTTTTAGACTCAGCAAACATGGGCCTCATCACTCACAATGAGGGGCGCATGTAGCAAGGATTACTTCAGATCAGGGAGATTGAAGGTAATTGCTACTTTCCACAGGGATATATCTAGCTCAAGTATAGCTCAAGAGAGTTACAGCATGGTCCCATTAGCCACAGAGCTTCTATTCCACTTCAAAAGGCAAGCACCCTTTCCCAGTATTGCTGTTGCTGTTGTTATTATGCATTATTGAATTCAAAATTGTAGATGGAAAATAAGCCAATGGCAATGGCATTTTTAAAATCTAAACATTGTGTGTGTGTGGAGGGGTGGGTGTGAAATTTAGGCTCTGGCTCAAAAATAGAACTAGAAGCTTTTATTTACTAAAAGTAAAATGTAAATTGTTATTCATAGAAAGTGATGATGTTGGTTACATCTGTTTGGGGGCTAAAAAAATGAGCACATGATTATCAGTGCTGAAATATATGGTGATATTATGTGCAGTACTTGAATATTTTCATCCAAGATATGCCACCTTCCAGGAGGCAGAAATTGCTTTACCAATGCTACCTACTTTCCCTTTTATTCTCCTTCTCCCTCCATTCCCCAACCAACCCCTACCTTCATCCGTAACAAAATGTCTCTGGAAATCTGATTTCCTTCCTCCATTTGAATCACATTCATACAGAACTGAAAATGGTTGTGTGTGTCTTTTGAATGCCCTGAAAAAGCCCAAATGTATATGTGAGTGTGTAATTGAGAGAGAGAGCACTACATACCAAGTATCTAGAGATTCATAAGCAGGGTAGATGACTTTCATTGGAGAGGATCAAAGAAAGCACTTTGAGCCTCCTGCTCAAGCAGAGGCTTCCCTTCCTGAGCACCAAAAGAAAGAACTACCCCTTAACCTAGATAAATACCTGTTCCCCAAACTGAATCTCCCTCGTCTCTCCTTACACTACAGGTGGGAACCATTCACTATTAGTAAGCCCTTTCCCGACTCTAGCACTCACCTGTCCTAAGGTGTTTCCTATCTTGCCAAATTTCAGATCCTTTCACTGATGCTATGTGGCTGCAGGGGTGTTAATTCTGCTCCCTTCTGGTTTGGTTTGGGCGATAAGACTTCAGGCATGACTTGGCAGTATCCCCAGGTGGCATCCTTACACTCTGGAGTAATAAACTGAATCTCAGACACTATCAACAAATATTTGTGTATTTTTTTTCCAGTCCATCCTCACACTCTGTCAATTTGCTCTAGGCAATATTTTTCAGTGATCAAAGATATTATTACTGATTTTGGTCTCCCTGCTTTATCCTGTGAGATGGATCCCTGAGACAAATCCTTCGTCTTTAAAACTGTGTTTTCATGTTCTTGGCCTTGTCTGAAGAAAGTCAATAACCCTTCAGAACACTCTTGAGACTTTCATTCACTTTTGTTTTTATCCTTAAATCTTATTTAATAAATCTCCATCATCCAAGATTCTGGTGTTCACTTTTTGGGGGGTTATTTATCACGTGAACTCTGGAGTAAGATGGATCTGGAATCAAATCTTACTTCCACAATTTGATTGTGGACTTGTATAAATTATTTAATCTTTCCAAATCTGGCCAGTGCAGTGGCTCATGCCTATAATCCCAGCATTTTGGAAGGCTGAGGTGGGCAGATCACTTGAGGTCAGGAGTTCGAGACCAGCCTGGTCAACATGATGAAACCCCATCTCTACTAAAAATATAAAAATTTTCCAGGGATTGTGGAGTGCACCTGTAATCCCAGCTGCTAGGGAGGCTGAAGCAGGAGAATCTCTTGAACCCACAAGGCAGGGGTTGCAGTGAGCCGAGATTGCACCATTGCACTCCATCCAGCCTGGTCAGCAGAGCAAGAATCCATCTCAAAAAAAAAAAAAAAAAAAAGTATTTAATTTCTCTAAATCTCTGTTTCCTCAACTAAAAAATTAGGATAATAATAGCATTTGTGTTATAAATATGAGAATATGAATGAGTTAATTTATGAAAAGATCTTTGTCAAGTTAGTACACAATGAATGCTATCATTATTATTATTAAATAGTAATAATAATCTAAATCTGTACTCCAATTTGTCCGTTGCTCAAGACTTTCTCCAGTAGTTTCTGATCCTAGATCATACCCACTAAGTTCTAAGAACTCACTATACATAAAACAATGTGCCTGAGTATCTTCTTGAAAACAGAAAATAGCTACCATTTACTATTTCCTATTGCCAATAGTGAGCTAAGAGCTAAGTACCCTATAGACAAATTGCATTTAATTATTGTAACAAATATACAAAGTATGAATTACTGTGTTTTGCTTTTGTTTTTGCTTTTGTTTTTTTTTTTTTTTTTTTTTGAGACGGAGTCTCACTCTGTCACCCAGGTTGGAGTACAGTGGCACGATCTTGGCTCACTGCAACCTCCGCCTCCCAGGTTCAAGCGATTCTCCTGTCTCAGCCTCCCGAGTAGCTGGGATTACAGTTGTGCACCACCACACCTGGCTAATTTTTATATTTTTAATAGAGATGAGGTTTTGCCATGTTGGCCAGGCTGGTCTCAAACTCCTGACCTCAGGTGACCTGCCCTCCTCGGCCTCCCAAACTGCTGGAATTAAAGGCATGAGCTACCATACCTGGCCAAATTACTGTTTTATAAAAGAGGAAACAAGCTCAAAAAGGTTAAATGATATGTTCAACTTCACAAGAAGTAACTGTCAATGTTGAGACCCAAACCTACAGTTTTCTGTGGCAGAGATCACCATAAATATAACACCACCCATTTCCTCTTCTAGACACACAGAGTATATTTTCCAGCCTCATTTGTAGTTGGACATCTCCATGTAACTGCATTTTATCCAATGGAATATGAGCCAAAGTGATGTGTGTATCTTAGATGTCCAGCCTCCTATAACTTCCCAAAGTCCTCCAGGCTTTTTTCCCCCTTCTGCCAGCTGGATGCCAACGTGCACGAAGAAAATGGCAATCTTCATCAACCTGGATCCCTGAATAACTGCATAGACTAGAGCACATCTCCCTATTTATTCACTTTGCCAGTTGATCTGAAACAAACTCATTCTCTCTGTGTTTGAGATATATGCATTTAATTTTGTAATCACAGTCTGATGTTACTTTAACTAATACAGTATCCAACTTCAAAGTATTCTGTCTCTATTTTTATACTGCACTGACATAAGAATTAGCCAGAAAAATGTCAGAATGTTCAGAGTCACAGAGGAACTTTAGAAATTTTTCTCAGGTACATTGTCACAACTTTGGAAAAAAAGTATCTAAGCTTTAGTTAATTGTTTCAAAGTATTATAAAATGAATACCATTAACTAAACAATTATGATTTTAAAAGTTTACTTTTAATATTTTCCAATTATCCAAAATGGTAAAAAAAAATAGGTAGGGTAACTTTAATCATGGTATTCAACTCTTTATGAATTGTCTTTAAAAGGTTCTTAAAAATTATCCATTGTATTCATGATCTTGTATCTCTACATAATTGACTCATTTTTGAATGAAACTAAATCTTGTTATCCCACACAGAGTCAATAAAAGTAACACTTTTATTTCATAATTCAGCACTTTTCAAAATATACATTTTAACCTACAAAAATCTAAATTTAAGATTCAGTGCCATGTAGAGGAGTTAGAGTAATACATAGTCAAGATAACGTGTTTTACGATCAAGCAGTTCTATCTTGATGTCTTGTCTTCCACATTTATAAACCATGTGACTTTGAGATACTTAAAATCTCTTGGCTTTATTTTTCTCATTTGTAAAATAGGAATAATAATTACACTTCCTTCAAGGCCATAATAAACTATATTTGTGTCCCTGCACTCCAGCCTGGGTGACAGAGTGAGACCCTGTCTCAGAGAAAGAAAAAAAAAAAAGAAAGAAAAATAAATAATAATTGCACCTCCCTCAAAGAGTGGATGTGAGGAATAAAAGATCAGGCAGAAAAAGCAAATCAACTGGCATATACGTGCTAAATAAATATTGAATTTTTAGATACTAAAATTAGCCCTAATTTTTTATAGAAATAATATCTTTAAAATAACTTTTAATTATAAATGCTGTGCAATATTCACCAATTAAGATGAGAAAACTGTGAATGATCATACCAATATCTGCTATGTCTTAGTAAGAAGACATATGGGGAATGAAAATTGTGTTTCCAAAAGAGTTGGAATTTTTATTTCAGATTCCAGGAAGCAGAGATTTAATGGCTAATATTTAAATGACAGGGAAGAGATTTTTCATTTGAGGTCAAAAGCTTTCTCTTTTTGTTAATGTAATGATGTCAAAGGATTGCAGATCCCCATTCCTCCAGCTGAATCTGATTCCAAATGATGATGAAGTCGAATATTCATCAGTTCTCTCTTCTCCCGAGAGAAGATGAGTTAGGAAATGAGTCTCTATTCTTTATCTGGAGATTTATTGGATATTTTTTCTTGTTTCTTTTCTTATAAGAGCTAAAATAGTTTAGTTATCAGTCTTCTGCTTAACCCATAGCGACTTATCTTGCTTTCAGATGTATTATCTGCTTAATTGTTCTTCTTTCAGCACCATCTCATGACACCTCTTGAAACCAGCCCATATCCAAGTTGTTGCTATAGAGAGTAGAATCAGGAGGACAACAACAGATTTTATGTATCAACTATAGGACCTTTCCGATCACAAAGACCCTCCCCACCCACATCACTCCACTGGCACCTGAAGAACATTCTGTAAAGAAAGCAAGTCTGTATAACTGAGTAGTGCTTCCCAGTGGGTAATTCTGAACCCCCACTTTAGCCTCTACCCATCCCACTGTTTTGCCACGTTCTCCACAGTTACCTATAACTCTGCCCTTCCCCCCACAAAAATCACTCTCCTTCCCTCATAACAGCCCTATTTCTGTGCCTCCATTTCTGTTGATGGCATCACCGTCTTTTCATTAGATCCAAATAGAATCTTTAGTCATCTTTGACTCCCTCCTCCTCTTCACGTTCTAAACTCAGGCACTTCTGACTCTGAATTATCATTTATATTCAGATTCATCCTCCTCCTCTCTATCTCCATAGCTTCCTCTATAGTTCACTCTTTCCTCCGTACTCACCTAGGCTGATCCATTAGCTCCACATCTAACCTCTTTGTCTTCACTCGCTTTCAACCCACCCAACCCCATTCACCCTCTATTCTCTTGCCATAGTTCTGCTTCTGAAGCATGGATATGGCAATGATATTCCCCTGCTTAAAACCCTAGAATAATTTATTCAGATAACAATATATGCTTTGCTCGCACTATATGTTCCTATCTGTCAAGTTAAATCTTTCCAAGCTTTTAGACTGGGTGTGAAAGCTCCTGCCAGAACTTTGGGAGCCAGGTGGGTGGATCACATGAGGCCAGGAGTTCAAGATCAGCCTGGTCAACATGGTGAAACCCCAACTCTACTAAAAATACAAAAATTAGCCAGGCGTGGTGGCACACGCGTGTGGTCCCAGCTACTCGGGAGGCTGAAGCAGGAGAATTGCTTGAACCTGGGAGGCAGGGGTTGCAGTGAGCCGAGACCTCGCCACTGCACTCCAGCCTGGGCAACAGAGTGAGACTCTGTTTCTAAACAAATAAATAAATAAATCTTTCCAAGCTTTCAGACAGATTTGGGCTTTCTTAAACAGAAGAAGTTGCAAGCAAGGTAAAAAGCAGGAACTGCTTGCAGAAAACTGCTTTTGCCAGCTTTTGTTGTCCACAGCCTGAACACACTGAAAGGATTATTCTCCAGGGCATGTGGGAGGAGTTTCTTTGAGGAATCAAGGTGTTAAGCATTACACTGAACACCAGAGGATTCTTCTTTTGCAGAAGCTTTATTTCTTGGGGGAATAGAAAAAGATCTACCCTAGATGATGCTGGCAATGGAACCAGTGGTTGCCTTGGCATCAGAGGGAGCAGGCAGCAGCTTCGGGCAAAATCTCTATCACAGGTAGGGTTCTTTAGAGACAAATATGAAACAGATTTTGATGTGCAAGATGTTTATTGGGGATTGATACCCATTAAAGAAAGAAAGAGAAAGCGAGCCAAACTGGATAATTAGAGCAACTTAACTGTAGTGCAGTCTTGACAAAGCCTTGGCCAACCCCATAAGGAGCTCTGGGGTGAAAACTGCCCATCAGAATGTATTGCCTTGGGAAGGAAGGGGTCAACTTTGGTTGCAGGCAGCAGACCCTGAAGGTACTAAGAGCTGAAGGCTATCTGCTAAGGAACTGGGGCAAGTATCTCAGTGTCCCCTGCAATATCTACACGACTATTGAGGTCTGCCCTGTGGAACCTTACCACTGTAACCTTTTGAGATGAGAGAAACCTTGCTCAAAGACTCTTTCTCCCTCTCAATTAAGTCTAAAGTATAATTAAATGCAAAGGTCTATTGCTGGTAAGAGAAACACCTCTCCAGTCTCACTGCCTTTGAGCATCACAGAGGGAAGCAGGGAGCTGAAGCCCAGCCTTAGAGTAGCTGGCAGCTTGGCAAAACTTGTAAGCTTATCAGTAACCAAAGTAAGTACTGACAGGACACATTCATAGATGGACATGAACATTTCTAGAAAATTTCAAAACTATTTAGAAAAGATAAATCTGTAAAAAAAATTAGGCATCCTGAAGTTTGGATCACAAAGATATGAATATTATGTATAGGCAAGTCAAACATTTGGGCTATAGTATTTATGTATTTGCAAGTTTGCCTTTTTCACTAGATTATAAATTTCTCAACACTGAAAATGTATCTTACTTGCTCATAAGATATTAAATACACATGTCAATGGTTTGAAATGATTTATTTTGTACATTTATATTTGGTATCTCAAATTTTCATAATTTATTAATACATTTAAGTTACATACTTTCTTTTACAATTCATAGAAAGCAAGTTGGTTGCTTCAAAACTGTCTTATTTTTAATAAAAATGTTTATATACTTAAACTGTAAATTATCTAAAATATAAATAAATCCTATGGCAATACAAAGTATCTAATAAGATCACTCGTCACCTGATATGTTTGTGGTAGAGGCAAAGGGGGATGGTATATGCTTGTGTGATATGCATGTGAAAAAAAAAGACAAAGAATATATATAGTCATACAAACGTAAAGTCTCTATTCTTTGTCTGGAGATTATTTAAGAAACCCACTCTTGAAATAAAAAAGGTTTGAAACCCCTGGTCAGATTATACAAAATAAGAGATTAAAAAGTTGAAAGTCAATAAACTAATTGCTATTATGTCTCAGACATCGAGCATGCAAAATGATTAAGACAGAGAACAATGAAATGAACTCCCGGTCATATATAACTGACATTTGTACAGTGCTTTCACTTAGCTTTTTCCATATGAACAGCTAGGGCATGGATCATAATAGTCTTCATTTTACATATGAGGAAGCTAATGTGACACGCCCAGTTGAAACAAAAAAAATGATTTTGAATCTGTAATTATTGATGCAACAACTTCCCTTCTATGTCATACAAACTAACTACTGATGCCAAGCTGAAAATATTCTTAAATAGGTATATATAAAATTGCATTCATTTGTCTTTTCATTCATTCAGTCCACAAGAATTTCATGAGCCCAGGGATCAATTGCACTGTGTTACAGGGATATAAAGATAAAATAGACCAGACCCCTGCTTTCAGAATGATTACAGTCTGAGGCATATGACCCTGTGGAGGACAGAGATGGGCCCTTCTAGGTTAAACTAAATCTAGCAAGAAAGATAAGTAAGAAAGTTCTACGAAGATGATATAGGACAGGCACCTCCAGAGTGGAGCAAATGACTGATTTATCCTCATGGAATATGGGATAGCAAATCTTTATGTGGGTAAAAATTGGAATAAAAGGTAAGGGTGGTCATACCGTGGAGAATGCTGTCTGCACAGCTGAAGACTTTATTGTTTACACAGTGAAGGAAATTAAATGACTTTAAGATGAAGAATCAGGATTTTAGAACCAACACCCTCACTGCTTTCATTAGAGAACATTGGTAGCATCAAGTAAAGTGAAGCCACAGCAGTAGTCACAGAGACGACTGTTGTGGTCCGCTAACAATGTGTGAGCAGAAAGGGAGGCTTGGTGGGCTATGGAAGATTGGGTTTCATGAAAGAAGAGCATAGAGAGCAGAAAAGAAGAAACAGAATGAAAGAATTCCATATTATTAAGAACATACCACAATTTATACTTTCTAAATTTGTATAGTGTATCTGCTCAAGGTGCAGTGGTCTTGGGCAGCATTTGATTATGCAGAATGTGATTTTTGAGGTAGAAAGAACTTTAGAGGCCATTTATTCTCTTCCCCTCATTTTACACATAACGGAAGTGTGCCCTAGAAATCAAGCAGCTAGCTAGTGCAGAGTTGCGAATGAAATGCTGACTTTTCCAGTGGTCTACCTGTCCCAAATATAGCTAAAATATTAACAAAGATTTGCTAAACACTCACTAAATGCAAGGCACAATGATAAACACTGATTAATAAATAATCTGTATTCTCAAGGAATTAGCAATCTAGGCTGCCATAGATAATTCATATTATATATTAAATAATTATTAAAGCAACATTCTGAAAAACCAAACTACCTGTAAAGTAAGCAAGGTTTGTCATCAAAGAGTTGAATAGTTGCCCTTTTTCCCTTGTGGAATCACAATCTTTATTATAAAACAAATACAAAATGTCATAATTTTTATCTTTGGAGTCCTCGAATTACAGTTCTATGAATAATGTCCCCTATAAACAAAAGAAATAAACTGGAAAGGTATTTCACATTTTTGCTTTTCTGTCTACAATAGTAAACTGTGTTCATTGTTTCCTTAGCTTTTCCTGCTAACTACCACTGGAATTGAAATTGTGTACAAAATGCTTCACTTTCTTTGCAACAATTATTTTTTATGTTCTTCACCTCTGGTAAAATGACCTCTAACCGTTGCATCATTTTATAAGAGGCAATCAGGAGCTTTAAAGGAAAAAAAACAAATATTTTATTAAATTAATTTAAAAAGAAATATTTAGATATGAAAATCTGCATAGCATAAATATTTTATATGGGAAATAGTAATAAAAATTAATATTTAGTTATATTATTCATATGTAAGGGGGGAACCTGCTAATTTGGAAGCCCTAATTCTCCTCCTAGAATATTTCAAATAGCATATATGGAACAATATTGCTGCACTATATTTTACAACTAGCTTATATTAACTCTGTTTTACTGTTTTTAAACTATACTCATGATTATATTTCTTCCACATTTTCTTGAGTGCTCACACACCACAGAGATATAATATATAAATAAAGTAAGGCAAAATTCACATAACCACTGCAACCAAATTGGAAACAATATAGCACATATTAAAATTTCTTGATGAAATGTGAGGCTGAGGTATTTACCAGCACATTCCTCTTATGTGTATATTGCAGTATTTAAGTAGGCCAGGGACTCTCCCCACTACATTGGCTACTCCATGGAATGAGTTCAGTCTTCAGCAGTAGTAGTGTCCTTTGGCTTGGCCCTCGGAGCACCATTCAGAGCTATCATAGATGTCTTAACAGCCTGAGTAATTTAGTTCAGATTCTCAGGGTTCTCAAGTCCCACAAAATAAGTCTCCTCTGGGACAATTATCAGATTGAAATCAATCCTGAAACTTACCTTTTTACTTTTTATTTTTGGGTACAAACTTCTTCCAGAAAACCTAAAACTGTTAAAAATAAGATTGTACAACAGGTTTTGAAGATTTTATTTTAAAAATCTTTAAATCTTTACTTTAAAATTATTCTTATCAATGTGTTTTTTTGTGTGTGTAATGAGTTAGCATCCAATGATACCTGGAAAGTATTTAGCCCCAAAGTGACTTGTATGTAAGTTTAAATTTCTCTTTCTCAGAGATTATATAAAATGTTATTTATTTATTTATTTTTGAGACAGACTCTTGCTCTGTCTCCCAGGCTGGAGTGCAGTGGCACAATCTCAGCCCACTGTACCCTCTGCCTCCCGGGTCAAGTGATTCTTGTGCCTCAGCCTATCAAGTATCTGGGATTACAGGCACGTGCCACCATGCCTGGCTAATTTTTGTATTTTTAGTAGAGACGGGTTTCACCATGTTGGCAACGCTGGTCTCAAACTCCAGGCCTCAAGTGATCCACCCACCGTGGCCTCCCAAAATGCCAGGATTACAAATGTGAGCCACCGCGCCCTGCCTAAAATACTCTTAATATTAGTGTTCATGGTCCTTGCTATCCCTTTAAGAATGAATTTATGCAATGAATAACAGCACATGACACATTGAGCCTTGTCCCTTTTCTGCCTATTACCTGTTTTCACTTAAAGAGTAATTATTTAAGCTACACAGGAGGAGTAGCTTAGAGCAGTGGTTTCTAAGTGTGATTCCCGGACCAGCAACATCAGCATCACCTGGGAATTTGTTAGAAAAGGAAATTCTTAGGTCATGTATTGGACATTCTTAATAAAAAACCTTGGGGCTGGGGTCTAAGCTGATGTGTTTTAACAAGTCTTCTAGGTAATTCTCATGCAAACTAAAGTTGTATAACTGTCTTAGAACTCACCTCACCTGCAGAGGCCCATTTCTTAGTCCAGTAAACATTGCTGTGCTCTTCAACAAAACAGATGCTGAAGAAAAGAAGAAATGTTAAAATGAGTCATAGTCTGTGATACAGTCTTCAATATGTCTTAGATTTTCACCCAGCAGTAACTAGAAACACCAAACCTGGACATATTAGACCCACCTCAGACAAGGCATTCTTTTATTTGTACTTGGTCACAATATACTGCCCTTACTCTTAATCACTGACTCACATTTTATGCCTCAACTTCAGAATAAGTGTATAGAGCTGACATGGAGCTCCCTGTTCTGTGGAAATACAAACAAGCATGGGAAATACCACCTCCGAAGACCATTTAATTAGCGCAAACTACAAAATGAAACCTAGTATGATTGTTGAAAATGCTTCAGAATGGAAAACTAAGATGTAGTTTAAAAGTGAAGTCAATTTATTTTTAGTTTCTGTGACATTTAAAATGTGTAAAATTTCCTGGGTAATAAATAGCTTGAACGTGCTTCTGCTCGTGTGTGACACTTCTGCTGGACAAAAAATTCAGGAATGGGGCAGGAGAGTCGTTTTCCTAGTGCATCCTCACTCACCCACCCTATTGCAGGGTTCCTCCCCATGGGGGAACATATTGCCAAACTCAGAGAATCATGGTGAGAAGGTGATTTTACCAAATTTGTTAGCCATATGCCAATAAGTAGTTACAAGAAAGAATAAGTTGAGGGAGATGGTCTTACTGTTTTCATATATCCTTTAATATACTTTCATTACTGAAATAATTTCTTGGGCTTTCATAAAATGGTGAGGACCATGTAATATTTATTTTTATTTGATTTGATTTTCTCAATTCTTGTCCAGATCTCAGGTCATTTGAAAGATTGTTAAGTAAAAATTGCTTAAGTAAAAAATATATATGTATGTGTGTATGCATATATATGTGTGTGTGTGTGTGTGTATGTGTGTGTGTAATATATATACACATATTCAGGAAAGAGTAACTCACTAAAAGTATCACTTACTAATATATATATATATATGAAAAACCAGTGGGTTTTTTATTTTGTCAAAACCTTGTTAGTCATGTTTTGGTTTTGGATTTGCAGTCTGTGGAGTATTTTATACTTCTCAAATTTCTTCTGCTCACTTGTGACTCTCAAACATAATAGAAATCTCCTTTTTCCCTTCAAGTAATACTTGTCTGCTTCTAGGGCTATCAGGGGAATACTTTCTTAAAAATTGTTCAAACCAGCTCAAGCAGTGCACAAATATATACCAAATAGGAATATACTGAAAAGCAGCCGTCAAAATAGCCAAAATAATCTAAAAGCTCATTGTAAAAAATATGGAGAACAAAGTAAAAGGAGTGCCTTAAGGGCTTAGTTTCAATTTCTGCAATAATCCACCATTTCAGATAGAGTTAATTCCCTAGACTGTGTACATATGGATAATTTAATTCCACAGATAATCTCTAATATTTGTTTTGGGATAAAATGTCAAACTTTTCCCACTAAACCTTTTCACCTCCCCTTTGGACAAGTGGTCAAATGGGGGGATTTGTGGTTGCCTCTCGTTTGTCTGGCCCCACATGCCAAAGGCAGTGCAAACAAAGTGTGAAATGGATCTCCCCACCTCTCCTCTACCATAGCCTCGGCTTCATTTTGCCAGGTTTGGGGGAGGAAAGTGAACAATGGAGTAGTGAAATGTAAATGTCAACGTCATTCTTGTGTGTGTGTGTTTTTAAAGATATTTAACTTCTTTCAATAACATAGGAATTATTATCCTATTTTAATGTGATAGATAAAATGAAATCGTCTAAATGGAAAATGAATATATGGTTGTTCAGTTAGGAAAGGCAATATTTAAAAAATTAGGATTTTGAATGAAAAACACTGTGTTTCAATTGCATCTCTGCTACTTGCTAGCCAAGTAAGCTTTGAAAAGTTATAAAATCTATGAATATTAGTTTTGTTATCTACAAAATAAGAATAACTGTTTCACAATAATGTTATGAGAATTACTTGCTATACACATGTAAAGCACTTGTAATCCATAACTGCAGCATAGTTATTGACAAAGGAATGAAGTGTAGAAAGTGGAGAACTCTAATATCAATTGTGTATGGAACCAGAGTGTTTCAGAGTAGCTGAACTTCAAAACATCATCATCAGTAGCAATCAGTGGAGTTTTCCATGACCTTGTAATTTTTTACTCCCCAGTATCATTCAACGTGTTCTACACACAGTAGCTGTTCACCACATAGTTGCTAACAACTCACAATATTTTTCTCCAACAGAAAGATTGAAATCAAGATAATAACAAAGAGTTGTCAACATTCCCTATTCTTTGACTGGCAGAAGTTAGATAACTGGACAAGTACAAATAATTTACTTTTGCTAAAAAAAATACATATATAAGCATATATTTTAACATATTCATATATGTACGAATGTTATATTAAAATGCAGAATTCTCAACTGCTACTAACCAATTTCTAATAATCAAGACCTGATTTTGTTACAAGTCTTATTTTCTAAGAAAATTTACCGTGTCTATAAAGAGGCCAGGGCTATGGAGTTCTAATTTATACATTTCTTCAAAAACCTTTATACCCATGAAATAAGTCCTCGAATCTGAAAGACATATATTTTCCTAGGCAGTTTGCAGAGTTGTTTCACATCATTAGGAAAAAATATAACAAATTTTCCTTCATAAGAAATTGCAAGTGGTTTCATTTTTGTTTTTGTATATTCAAATAAAGATTTTTTAAAACAAACGACAATCAGCATCACTGGAGTGAATTACCTCCAAATGGAGAGTTACTAGGTAAAAGTTTCAACACCTGGCATAAATATCAAAGAATCAAATAATTGCTATCCTTTAGTGTGCTCATCAGATCACTTTCAGTTGCAAAGTGAGAGAATCTCAACAGAATATATGACTAACTTAAGGAACCAAAAGAAAAATGCATTGACTCTCACTTCTGCCGTCTCTCTTCTCCTTGCACATTATTCTCTCCTGCTGCCATGATTTTTCTATCTTGGGGAAGGAACATAGTCAGCAGCAGCATGGGGCCCATATACCAATCACTGAGAAGACTGTTTTCTCTCTCAGATCCAGTTATATTTTTCGTCCTGGAAAAGGCTCTTAAATGGATGGACTTGGGGCACTCCATGGGCCAATCCTGGGTCAAGTGTGTCTGGGGACAGGACGCAAGGGTGGTGGTATGGATCTGAAACCAGAATTGTGGAAGGGAAAATAATTCTGGAAAGACAAAATTAATAGCTTTGATATTTGATATTTAGTATAAGGACAAATTATTTTTATTAGCAAATATTATTTTAGAAGTTCCATTAACTTCTGTAATAATTTGAATGAGCATTTTTAGCTAAACAATATAAGAAGAGAAAATGCTTTGAGTTATTGAAACACTTATATACCTTTAGAGAGAATTGCACAGCCTTAGACATTACTTTAGATGAAGGAAAAATATAAAATATAGTTGTTGAATTAGAACAAATTTTCAAAATAACAATTAAATCAATGTGTGATCTTGAAGGGTTTATGGTGCTTTGACATTTTAGAAGACAAAGCTTTCTATTTCCCCTTCTGAGAAAATTAACTCACTAAAGACTTTCCGCATCATATTCCTCAAACATAACATTTTATATCAGCAGGACTGAGAAGACATTATGACCTCCAGAGAACACTTCGAAATAAATCACTCTTTCTCCAAATTAAGCCATCAAAATACTGAGGAGAAGGATATATATCAAATAGGAGTTTTGGTGAGAGCTGAGTTCTACCTGCCTTCCCTATTTCGATAGTGTTCAATCGTCAGTCTCTTCTACAGGTTAAACAAACTGACTCAGCCTCATCACTGCAGGACTTTTCAGAGCCTTTGATGGGCTAACATGTAACACTTCCAAATCCGTTTGACTTACAGAAAACTTTTAAAAATTACCCCCTTCCCCAGCATACTTATCAGTCTCTTCCATAGCAGTAATACTAAAGTAACTACTTTCCATATATTTATGACCTGGAGGTTGTCAGTCCAATGTATTTTACAGTCCTCTGATGTTTCAGTAGAAATTTTCAGTGAAGTATTATCCTTAAGGAAATCATCTTATTAAATCTGAAAAGAAAATCTTTGAAAAATC
This sequence comes from Macaca nemestrina, assembly GCF_043159975.1. Lineage (NCBI taxonomy): Eukaryota > Metazoa > Chordata > Mammalia > Primates > Cercopithecidae > Macaca > Macaca nemestrina. Next base: position 61,877,277 of record NC_092135.1, on the reverse strand, counting down.
TCATGTGACATATAACTTTTTAAATTTTAATTTATAATTTCAGAGTAGCATAATAGAATGTTTAAAGTTAAGACTTGAAACCAGGTATGGTGGCTCATGCCTGTAATCCCAGGCTTCCCTTTGGGAAACTGAGGCAGGCGGATCGCTTGAGGTCAGGAGTTTGAGATCAGCCTGGCCAAGATAGTGAAACCCCATCTCTGCTAAAAAAAAAAAAAAAAAAAAAAATTAGTTGGGTGTGGTGGCACATGCCTGTAGTCTCAACTACTCAGGAGGCTGAGGCACAAGATTCGCTTCAACCAGGGTGGCAGAGGTTGCAGTGGGCCAAGATTGCATCACTGCACTCAAGCCTGGGCGATAGAGTGAGACTCTTGTCTCACCAAAAAAAGAAGAAGAAGAAGAAGAAAAAAGAAAGACTTGAAAAACCTCTACAATTTAAGTACATAAGGATATTTTTACAGTGCTTTACACCATACCACTCCTCTTCTAGCCCTCAGGCCTGCAAAATAGAAAAAAAAAAAAAACAAAAAAAAAGAAAAGCTAAGAATCACAGTGTTTTGTTATCTCCTATTTGGCCACCCCTCCTTAGACTTGCAGACACTCCACACAACCAATACTCACCAATGGTTGACTACAGCATTGCTTAGAGGAATTAGCAAGGAATCAAAAAGGCCAGCATTGTCTTAGATAAGTCATTTAAATCTGTAACTCTTGGTTTTCTCATTAAAAAATAAAAAGATCTTACAGTACCTACCTTACATCACAAGGCTATATTATTGTGAAGAAGCAATAACATTACATATGGAATGACAAACTAGTTATGTTACATAACTAATTTTTTTTTTGTTAGTTTGTCATAGCCTTCAGCCTCTCCAATCTTCAGTCATCCTCAACACTGGTGAAGAAGCACTTTGTAAAGTGGATCACTTCTCTATTGAGAAGGCTTGTTGTCTCTCCTCTATTTCCCGTCCAGATTCCCTGCTCTTTTCCCCAGAGGCTGACCTGTATTGGCGACATCAACAGTATCCCTTGTCCTCTGAATTCTGGATGGGTTTGGCCAATGGAAAACACTGACAGGGAATGAGAAGGTGAAGAGGGAGTTCAGCATACTAATCTCCTGCTCATTCCTGCCATAACCCGGCTCCTATAAGAGGTCCAGCTCCTGTAAGGAATTCATCTCAACAGCACTTTGTCTTCAGGTTCCATTATCTGCTCACTCTTCATGCCCCATCAGTCTGTAGATGGGGATATACAGTGCATGCATCATCCTTAGATGGAGACACAGGGGCTTCTGCCTTGAGCTTAACACTTTCAGGAGTCCCACTCTGGTTCTTCTCTGATGAGGCCTCTTCCCACAATGAGATGAATCTTCATGGCCAAAATGATGTGACCACCTGCCCCTCTAGACTGCATTCTGGGTACTCAGGACCTCAAAATTCTCTACCTAGATTTATCTGCAACTGCTTCCAGGGCTGTATGTTTGCCTGGGTCCACCCTCCAAAATGCAGACTATGCTGTGGGTGAGTGCACCCTGGAGCTAGATATATGACTGAAGGGTTGCTATATGTGGAGTGTAGATGGAGTTTATACATAAAAGCTAAGTTTAGCTCTTATGGAGTTATGGGATTTAGACAGGTTCCACCTAGAAACATGAGCATCTTTTTTTCACTCTTTAAGGTGCTGCCTTCTTGCCAAGCCATCCACAGGGCCACATCTACGTAATAGGAATGCCCTCTTCTAATTCACAGAAGATGTCATACAAACTAGTGGTAGCCCTAGAACTATCAAAAATGTTTTTTGTTGTTGTTGTTGTTCGGTTTTTTTTTTTCTTTTGTGTGTGTGTGTGTGTGCATGCACTATTCTAAACCTTAGTTCCCATGAAGGTGTTCAGCGGGCTACTGCTAAGGCACGAGGGAGAACTGTCCATTAGCCAGGGTTCCCATTGACACAGAGTGGCTGGGCTCTGACCTGTTTTATATATTAAGTTACTTACACAGTTTTATTTGAGTAGATAACCCTGTAGATAAGCTAATTTTGAAAATCACTGTACTAGATAATCTAAAAATTCCCTACTACCATTAGAAGGCCTTATTATCCTCTAAATCATATCATACATAATTGTCTAGTCTTTTCATTTTAAACCTTTCATTTAAGCCATGATTTCTCATGGTTCTATTTCCTTTTATGTTACTTGTTCACATATGTCTCTTTAACTTATTTAAAATATTTCTTCCTTTTTACCACTACTATATCATTCAAAGAATGACTCCCAAACCACCTCCTCTGAGAAGATTTCCAAGTTAATTTGAACACTGATGAGGTGTTTTAAATTCTTCATCAAGGTGTTGGAAAGCAGATGAAACACAAGCCTGTTGCTGGAGTTTTGTTGTTGTTGTTGTTTGTTTGTTTCTCCTTACTTGAGCTTAAATACTGCCTAGTTTCTCTTAATTCCAATGGACAGTTCTCCCTCATGCAAATTTGTTTGGGGTCAAAAAGACAGCCACACTGAAAACAAAAAAGAACCTAATCAGACAAAATACTGAAAGGTTACAGTTGAATGTGCTTAGATGCTATACTTAACAATTGTTTGAAGAATTAAAATTAACTCATCTATGAAACTAACTCATCTATGGAAGCTCAGATGTTAGTAACTTGTGATTAATTAAATCTAATAGACTAAGTCTATTGTATTTATAATAATAATATTTAAGAAAATATATTAATTCACAAAATGATAAAATATTTTGGTAGTAACGTGTTCATTTCACAAATAAGGTGGAGATTCAAAGATTTTTGGATTATCCTCTGAGGTGACACAGTAAGTTATAAATGGAAAGCCAATTTAAGAGCGCTGGTCTTCTGACCATCTATTCATTAGATTCAGATTGCAGTTTCAGCGTTAGAAACCAAGATAAATTTAGTCGTCTTTTATCTTAGAGTCAGTTATGTTTTATAAGTGGCCATTTGTATTTTAATATTTGTAGTACCATTTCGTTTATTTTATTTTTTAGCTAAAATGCCATAACAAATATGCAACATATTCTTTTGTGCAACTCTACAGAACTCTAATACCAATGAATGACTTTACAGAAAGAATTATTGAATAGAATTTCCATTTAGTGTTAAAGAAATGCCTTGGTTCAGCAACATCCAGTAAGTGAGCACATAAATAATTGCTTATTAAAGACTTTATATATGGAATATTACAACCTCTAAGTATTAGCAATTCAATAATGAAAACATTATGATTTACTTTCCACTACCATTAGTAATTGACACCATGGATTATATAATGTTACTTCCTGCCAGTAATTTTGACTGAAGCAAAGGAGAAGTGGCTGTGAAATATACATTTATTACTCTATGTGAATACTGTACAATTACTATGAATGGTTGATGAACTCTTTAACTTTCTGATACTCATTGACAAGCTGTATTGAATTTCATTCTATGGCATCTGTCAAGGGACATACAAAACTCTATTTACTGGGCCAATTAGAAAGAGAAAGAATGTTCAATCAAATTTATGAGAGGTCTGAATAAGTTATATTACATTTATCCTTGTGTAGGGGAAGAAAATATTCCTAGATGTTTGCACTTTTGATACAGGAAATAAAATGAGAAATTGATTGGGAGCTTATGGCCAAGGGAATTTGTCCAAGGTCATAGTTTATCATGCGCCCCTCCACTGTAGACAACCTGTAGACTTGACCCTCAACAGAAAGAATGGCCAAGATATACATGAGGGCCACAGGAGCATACAAGGGTATTGTAAAGTCAAGGTTATAAAGCCCTATGTATTTCATATTCACTTTATGATGTGGTTATTGGCATAGATTTATCTATTAAATATTCTTATTCATAAGTAAATTCTGAAACAGAAACTCTGTCTCCAATCTAGCATTTGTCTAGCTTAAGAAGTTTGTGTCCCTGAGTTAAGAAAGAAAATATGACAAAACCAGTAATCCATGTGCAATTGCTAAAACTTCTGATATTTCTTAACAGAATAATGCTACTATCTGGACTATGTATGGTGTCTTATTTTTGTCTCAGCACACAAATTCTTAAAAGGGGGAAAAAAGCCATGGCCTCTAAGTGCCAACAGAGGTAGAATTCAAGGTCTTTCTGAAGATGACCTTAGAAACAAACATGTGAGACAAAGAATTGAAGAAAATTTGGCCCATGGCCTCTTTAAATTTTTCCCTCAGCTAAACAGACATCTAGTCACTTAGAAAAGAACCCACCCCCTTGTTAGACTAGCTGAGGGACAATCCCCTGTTGTCATTTTTATTGTCTGCCCTGGAGAAGGAGGCAGCTTGGGATGCCTAATGGAATCTTGATTCTATTTCACAGCTACAGAGCACAGCCAGAGGCCCGTGGTGCTTTTGTGAGCCAGAATCCACGGAGGATAATTTTGGCTGAATAGAGGCTAAAGAGAATTCATTTTTCCTTGTTACATTTATTTCACTAAAATTGTTCAAACTCACAAGATATTGCTGGAAGGACACCAGCAAGCACTTCTTAATTGGGGCCCCATTCAGTAGCAAAACTGACTTTGCAGGTACCAGCCACAGAGGTGATGAGGATTTCAGGGGCCTAAATGCATGGAAATTAACCTTAACACAGGAGACATAAACGTTATCTGTACTTAGATGTGGAATATAATCTGGAGGCTTCTGTTTCACATACTTGCTGGAAACTGTAACCATGGCTCTCATCTTTCAGTTGCTACATATGAAAGGTTTCGTGTCCTGACATCACCAGTGGGTTCTGCTGAGCATGCTCAGGAAGATAATTGCTCTTCCCCCCAAAACACTGGGAGTCTCTAGAGATAGCTAGCAGCAATTGAGTATTAACCAGTTTTCAGGAAGCCAAATGGACAATAGAGACACAGGAAGAATCATTTTGCCTTTCCCTCACTTCAAATTTTAATGAGTAAGAAAATTTATATATATATATGTGTTTAAATGTGTTTGACATTCTGGCCCTATGTATTATCGCAATGTTAGTAGCACAGAATTCTATTCTGAATTTTAAGTTTGCACACATTTGAATTACTACTTATAATTCTAACTTTTCATGAATTTTTAACTCAATAATTAATAAGAATGGCCATTAAATTGCTAAACTCTTGGAGGAAAAAAATTCTGGAAGTACTTGCTAAGTGTTGATATCACCCTTATTATTTTCTGTGGATTCTTCATTCTTTGTTTAAAGGCAGAAACACCCTCAGAAGGTATCTGAGAGAAAGCATAATTATCCCCATTTTACAGATGGAGAAATCAAAGCCTATGAGCCTGATGGGAGAATTTCTGTCTTCCATTTCAAAATTTGCTTTTGTGGAATGAGCAACATAAAATAAACCTAACGTGTTTTTCTTCCCCAAATGAATTTAAACACAATTCCAGTACAGAAATTGGTGTTTTACAAAGGAAACTTAGGAAGAAAATGAATTTCCCTGTAACAGGTACTCCACGTTGTTTGTTGTCCAGAGGGTTCAGAAGGTAGTTAACCTAAGCTCACCTGCATTAAATATTGACCCTGAGGGGCAATTTGAGGCCTTGCTAATGGGGCAATTTGGGGCCTTAATGATGCAGACAAAAAGGTCCACAATCCTACTTGATGAAGTGAAGAGCCTCATTAGCATGATTTTCAAGGGTGGTACTCAAAGAATTAGCTTGCCAACCAAAGCCGCGTCTAAACTGGCCAAATAAAGAGCTCTTCATTTAGCTAGAGTGCTATATTTGACCAGTGTCTCCATGTTCCTGTGCATTTGATTTTCTTTTCTTCTAGAACAGTGTTTTTGTGTCTTTTTGTTGGTTTTTTTTCCACAACCTAAATGGACAGCTGTTGATGTTTGCAAAATTTTGAGAGCATAACAAAAATGTTGTATTTTTAAAGCAATACAAAAAAAAGAAAGAAATTCAATGTAAACTTACCCCAAACCACCAGTTATTCCTACTAGAGCAGTTTCGTGATGAAAACAAGGGCATATTTTTTAAGCTTTTGGATTTGTGAAACAGGTGCCAATTTCTAATACACAGCAAAAGCAAATTTAGAAAATAAGACAGGCCAAATCACCTTTAAATGTAAAACAACTGAGCAACAAATGCCATTATGCACATAATTTCAGTGACATGCATGATGCTATTGCAAATGCTTAGAATTTAAAGCCACAATACCTTCAGTAGACAAATGTGCGCTCGCATGTATACCACACACAAACACACACAAACATACAGCATGCAAACTACATGTCAATGTTAACTTGATCAAGTAAAAAAGGCAGCTGTACATATACTTAGTACTTCATCATTAGACATTCACATTTATTGAACAAATGTACAGTAAGAATTATTAACAGTAGTGGAAAATTTTCCTTGTTCTTAGAAAATGTGTTTAAAACACCTAGAAATGTAATATTCAATAAATACTAGAAAACATCTCACAACACTATAAATCTTATCAAATGAATATATACTTTTTTGTTATAATTTTACATTATACATAGGCACACTGTCTAATTTGATTACTGAATACGACACATTCTTCTTTGACTTATCCTTACCCACTAGATTGAGTAGACTGAAGTGCCCTCAACTTTGCCGTAGGCTCCTAATGCCTCAAGCTATTGCTTTAGTGACTGATTCAAGGGAAAAATAAAGAATGAACATTCAAAATATGACACTTTTAACTAATGAACTGCAGGATAATTTTATTCTGGTCCTGGCAACGGCTATCTTCTTTCTACATTTATACTCTATAGTTGGCCATAATCTTTGGAACGAACATGTTTTAAAAATGGAATAATGTAATTATTATCACAACTAATTTGTACCTCAAACAGCCCAAATTAAATTCAATAAGTGCAGGAGAAATTACTGTGATTTAAGGTCTGATGTTTCACCCTACTAAATTTTTAATTGTGGCAAATATGTTCTGCTTTGGGAACATAGAATAAGAAGTGCGGCAAAGACTCCCGACATTCCTCCATGTAAAAATGTTTTTGTAATCACTCTATTTAAATAGTAACATTTTATTTTTTTAAGCACTTAGTTTCTTGATCAGGATCCATATTCATGGGGTCTCGCTGTAATCCACTTTACCACTTAATGTTGCAATTCAAATGTTCAGTCAGAAGCAAAGCCCTCCAGAATAAAGCATGAATATTACCGTGTGGGGCTGTAAAGAGAAGACTATTAGAATATATCACCAACACACTAGGGGACCATTTAGTCCACTGCTCTAAATACATCATTTAATTACAATGGAGACATTACTTCATGTTTCTACTGATGTAAGTATTATTAGAATTCATGATATTCGCAGGCTACTGTGGGCCATTACATTGGCCATAAGCTATTCCATAAGATTTACTACTAAAGGCCCGCAAGGGTATTTGAGCATTCATGGATTCTGTGGCAGTAGGCTTTTATCTAAGACACATAAGTGAGGGACAACCGAGTTATTATCTCTAAGAAACATAGCTTAATATTTTGGATTCTAAAGGTTAAGGTACCATAAATCCTGAATTACTCTGAGATATCACATAAAAAGACATTTTTATTTTATTTTACTCTATTCTGGCTCTTAAAATATTTTATGATGGCAGTTTTCAGAGTTGTACCATGTTGTTTACATTCAGTCCCTGGATGCATCAAAACACTGACACAGCATTTCTTTTAAACTGTTGTAAAGATAGCAGAAATACATTGTGTGTGTGTGTGTGTGTGTGTGTGTGTGTGTGCGCGCGCGCGCGTGTCTGCATGCACCCATATGCATTATGTCTGTGGTATAATAGGGAAGAGAGAGGGATGGAGAGGGATGGGTTAACTAAATGCTTTATTTTTTTAAAAAATCATACTCAATTTCCAGTTTGATGATTATTGATCAGTGCTTTGATTGGCCCTTTTTGTGATGGGTGTCATTGTGTTGGGCTGAGCTGAGCTGATTTGCCCCTGGATGCAAAGCCTCAGGACCTCTTAGAAAGGAGATTCTGTGAAACTACACAAGGAAGTACAGAATCAGCTGCAAGGAGCAGCTTCCAAAGGCTGCCTGTTTTTTAGACAATGAAAATTGCCACCAGAAAACTCAGTAAAGACTGATGAAGGGGCTTAGTAAATTTGTCATGAAAATAGGCAGAGAAAAAAAACTTTTCCCTATTATGAAATGAAAACTTCTGGATATCTTCCCAACAAATAAAAGGTTAGGGGTTTGGGAAAGCAATGCTTTGAAAAAGCAGGTAGAACATAAAATTCAACCAAACAGCCCAATATCCATGTGTCATGGCAATGCCACCTTTACATTTCTCTCCAACTCTCTTTCTTGATATTGTAAGGCACCTGTTAGGTTTCTGAATCTTAATACATGAAGCACATAACTATTTTGCATTTTCCAGGAAAGCTACGGCAGATTCATCAGAATTGGCTGTCTTGTCGAGAAATGGCTCTAAAATGACAAATAGCAGCAAGCCGCAAGAAGGGTATAGTGAGGGTACAGAAGCTGTGTTTACTGAGAGACAGGAGGAGCTATTGATTTGACATAGAAAACCAACTGAAAAGTTGGACAGATGATTCAGATGTTTGATCTCTGAATTTGTGATATAGATGCCTCACTTTTGTGGCAGATATTTTTATCATCTTCCTTCCTCCCTATCCTTCCCTTTACCCAACACCCGTCAACTCTCAGGACATAACATCCTGGGGCCCTAAAACTTCTCCAACGATAGGATTTCTACCACTGCTACATGAATAGCTACCAGAAGGGCTATTCATTATTCCAGAAAAAGTCTCAGTTTCATAATGCATTGTTCTTACAGCTTTGAGTAACATACTAAAGTTCTAAAAGGTTATATCTAAGAAAAGAAAGTAAAATAAGACTATCTTTCTCGGACAAAATAAGCCATTCTTTATTAAAATCTATAATATTTAATTACTTCATTAAATTAAAAAATCAAATGTAAGCATTAATAATATTTATCATAAAGCCATATTACTTTCTATTATTTTATCCAGTTAGAATGTACTAAAGCAGAGCCATTTTGGGCCAAATCTCTGGATTTAACCACTTACTATTTTGCATAAGAAGTATAATGCATATTTTAAAATCTCAAACGTATTCAACTAAGTCATATTTTAAAACCTAAACATTGATCGAGACCATCCTGGCTAAAATGGTGAAACCCCATCTCTACCAAAAATACAAAAAATTAACCAGGTGTGGTGGCGGGCACCTGTAGTCCCAGCTACTCGGGAGGCTGAGGCAGGAGAATGGCAGAGCTTGCAGTGAGCCGAGATTGTGCCATTGTACTGCAGCCTGGGTGACAGAGCAAGACTCCGTCTCAAAAAACAAAAAACAAAAACAACAACAACAAAAAAACCCTAAACATTATTAATTTGCAGGTCAGGTTTATAATAAAAAATATCTCTTGGAAAATATTAATGCTATACTTTTAAGAAACCACCATGATGTGAAGGCCACCCAAGATCTCTAAATCTCTAAATATGAACCTTTAAGTTGATACATAGTTACTGATCACAGTAAAAGAAGTGTGAACCCAATCAACATAATACTTAAACTATCAGGAGGAATCATCACTACTCTGAGTACAAGTATTATACAATACTTGTATAATTGTTTAATAGTATTACTATACTATCATAATATAGTAGCATTATATTATTGTACACAATAGTATATAGTATAGTATAATTACACAATAGTCCCATCATGCAGATACTGTTTTTATCTTGATTTTACAGATGGGAAATTGAGGCCTAGAAAATTGAAGCAACTTGCTCAAAGGAATGTAGCCAGCTGGCAGCAGAGGCAGGGGTTGTGTTGTAGCTGTCTGACTCTACAGTTACACTCATAACAAAAGCTCCCTACTCCTCCCACTCCATGGGATCACAATACATGTGAATTGAATGAACTCGCGGATACACATTGAAGAAAGAAAGGCAGGAAACAAAATGCTGAGATGTTCATAGGAACCTTTCTATACTTTGCATGCGTTTTTTAGTTGGACTATTAACATATCTGAACCTACTTTTGCTCCCTTCATTTTCTTTTCTCAGAGAAAGCTATGGTTATTTTTCCAACTATAGATTTTTTTTAACCACATAGCTCCACCAGCTATATACTATGTTTTTATTTATTATCCTTAAACAATTTAATTCCATCTGTCTCTTTAAAAAGTAGTAAAATCACCATAATCATTATGTTATCCAAATATTTGTAGAAAAAAAAAGTGATGGTGTAGGGAGGTGCTTCCCTCCCTTTAATTTCAAACCAAGTACCTGTCACTCTCCAGAGCTGAACAGCACCTAAGTGTGGGAGCTTTGTCCCAAGCCATACCAGAATTCCAGTAGAAAGGGTCAGCACAGGATTTTGACAGCCTCTAAACCAGAGGTGCTCTTGGCCAAGAGGCCATGGATGAAGATCAGAGCTCCATGATTCCTGCGTAGAGAAAACTTCACCCATAGAGACCCGGAAACGTCAAACAAGAGCAGCCTGAGAAGATTTGTAGGTTGAACTGGCCTCCAAAGAGAGGGCTGAACCTGTACACTGGTGCTCAAAGAGGGTTAAGATTTCAATAATTTATTCATTATATGTATTGAGCAACCACTTTATGCAAAGTCCTTGTCCAAGTGTTGAGGATATAAGAATGAACAACGACAACATCAAAATCCTGGCCTTTTCAATCTATCTCTGTAGTGGGAAATGGTTAAACCCAAGGTCCACATCACCTAGAAAACTTCTCACTGCTCATTGGAAGTGTGGCTCACCCTCAACCCAGACTTCTCACTAGGTTCAGTTGCCACGATGGCAGCTCCAGATGTAGCTTTATACTTTTAGACATTGTCTCAAAGAATTCAGCCATTAGGTCCTGGATCCCATATTCAACTCCCAGAGGTTTTTCATTGAAGCCACTCTCACTTTGCTTGAGGTAGGAGAAAGCCCCACTGGGGGCAGGGATGGGAGCTCAACATACAGTTGTCTCCAGAGAAACTTCCATTTACTGGTTGGAGGTGGATGATCCATAATATTGGGAGAAGTGATTTTGCAGTCTCTCAGCATGGCAGAATGTATTTAGGCAGTCTTTAAAAAATGCCTTTTGTTTTCTTTCATGTAACCTTATATTTTTAAATTAGGTACCCTTGGTATGTTTTTAGATTGATAAATAAGCTTTTTAATCCTATATTTAAATAATTGTGTGAAAGGATATCATTATTGATAAAATAAAAGCTGTTTTATTATTCTTTTAATGTGTCCAGTGAAATCTATCACAGCAATTTGATACCTACCATTATCCTTTTAAAATACATGCATGAGGTCTTCTCTAATAGTTGAAAATTTTACATCATCCTTTTTACTTCCTGAATTTAAAGCCCCTTTTCAATTCCCTCCACAGAAGTTTTACCTAATGTCTTATATTATTATGCTTGAAATTATTTTCCTGATCACCTTGTCATGCTTCTCTGGAATGAAAATCTGCGTATAAATCAAAATGTAATTTAGAAATTATTATGATCACAGTTTTCTAAATGTTTAAAAATTCTTCTGGATTCAGTTGTCATTTCATTTATTATTACTGCACAATTGATCAAAACAACCTGGATATATTACAAGTGTTGATAAATACTTTTCAAATATAAAGTTATAATTTTATAGGAAAGAAGTACCTTAATGAGATGGGTGAACTTTTTATTTTCAGTTTATGTGTTCATGGATGAATATAACTTATTGCTGAGATAACATAATTTAGCATTAAATCTATTCCTATATTTTATACATATAGGCATAAGAAAGTTAGCTCACATAAATAATATAGTGATAATGTAAGGAATTATTTTGTTATAGCAATGTTTTTCAAATCTTAGAAATCTTAAATTATGTGCCAAAAGTCACATGGTCAGGTCACATGACTTGATAAGTTCCTGCATCAATTTTTTTTTTTTAAAAAAACAGCAAATCATCTATTTTTGAAAAGAATAGATTTCTCTACCATTGGAGTAACTCATTTTCTGATTTCTCATATGTAAACCAAAATTTATCAAATGATAATAATCCCATTATTCTTTCAGTGAGAAGCAGCTAGTTTAAACTTACATGTCAGAAATGGTAAGGAATAAAACATGGTTTATTTCAAATTATTTTCCAAAATAATTCTTTTAGGCAGAAAAAAGCTTTTTATATTGTCATATCTTGTTATCCAAATGTTGGACCTGTTGATTTGCTTTATTTATGGAAAATATTTGTTATTTAACCTATATGGCAAAACAAGTCCTTATGTTGAAATCAATCAAAATGACTTTCTATAAGAAAAAGTATGACTTTATTTTTCATTTAAAATAAATGTGCTAGTTTATGTTCCCATGAAAACAACCCGTCTTTTAAATTCTAATTCTCTGAGAGAGACAGAAATCAAGGAGGCCCTGGCTGCATGGCTGCAATAACGCCCTCTGTATCCTTTCTTTGTTTTGACTTCATTGGTCTCTTCATAGTCTCCCTATTCTTCATCAATAGTGGATGGAAGAGGCAAGGACCCCAAATGAAAATAATGGTCTAAATCTAGAACTTTCCAACATGGCAAAAATATTCTACTTCTAATGTCATGTCACCCTTAATAGAAACAAAGGTAAGATAAGAGGATATCTAGATTAGAAGAGTCTTCTCTACGTACAATGTTTTTGTAAAATCTCTTTGTTTGAAATCTATCTCTACAACCAAGAGGAAAAAAGATTACCTTATTAAGATGTGGGACAAGTGAAAGCTATGAGTTTCATTCATGAAGTATGAAAAGGAGAATTGTGGTGGGGAAAATGTGGGAAAAAAAACAACATGACACTTGGATCACAGATATATTCTTAGATAAATCAATTCACTAAAAAAAACACATATAAAAGTTGTGGATATAGGGACTGATACTCTTAAAACAATGTAGGTTGTACACCTCTTGGAAAGTGCTAGTACCCCAGAAGTGCACTTACTCCTGTGTCAAAATCCCTGGTTCCCAGTAGAGGATCTAAATTATTCAATGCCTGGAAGTTAAACAATACTAGGGCCCTCTTGAAGAAACATAATACAAAAATGTAGAACATCCTTAAATATAGGGCCTTGGAGGAGGCTCATGTACTTGAGGAACCTTGAAGCTAACATGTCATTATCTTCATGGTAATTCTACCTCTGAATAAGGGGATATTTATCACCTTTGGATAGTTGACCTGTGGGACCTCAGCTAAGACAGAAAGCATACTGTTTTCACATCCAGTTAGAACTATGTTTCTACTATCATTTGTGATATCTCTCTGTGCAGATTTGTCTCCCTCCTCTCTTAGAACACACGTCATTTGGAGCCATTTTCTGCTCCTGAATACTCTCCACAACACTGAACAGAGGACATGCTGAAATGTTGATGACCAAGTAATTGACTCAAGCCTTCCACCCAATATCTAGGAACAGTGCAAAGTCTGGAACAATTCCTTTTCCATATTTTCCAAGGATCTCTTGGTTTTACGAGAGTCCAAAAACTGTGGCAGCACATCACCTCTTGTTATCAAATCTGTTCTGGAGGTACATGGTTTCTTCCAGAAACGTTAAGGGGAGGACTAGTGGATAGATAAAACATTGCCTGGACCAAGACTTGCTGACAGCTCAGAAGCAGGATGAAGTGTTTAACTTAGTGACCAGGGTCTCCCTGGGGACCCCAGAGGGAATTTCTGGAAGCTTACTTGGTAGGTTGTGGTCTGGAAGTTTGGTTCAGAACATGGTGGCAGGTAATCTTCTTGTTTCTTACTATAGCATGATGTTAACAGTTGCTTCTGTTCCCAGATGTAGCTGCTACCAGGGCTCAAGCCTGGATCCAGAACTCCTCTGGGAATGGAGGCTGTTTCTCACTTTACAACTATACCAAAGAGATGTAATTATATCGTTCTTGACTGACAATGAAGACTCCATCCTAATGAAAGGGATTCTCGTTGTTTCTAGGGGTTCTAACAATTTTCAAAGTCATACTGTCTTTATTTATTTAAAATTGATCTACTGGGCCAGGCGTGGTGGCTCACGCCTGTAATCCCAGCACTTTGGGAGGCTGAGGTGGGCGGATCACCTGAGGTCAGGAGTTCGAGACCAGCCTGGCCAACATGGTGAAACCCTGTCTCTACTAAAAATATAAAAATTAGCCAGGAATGGTGGCGCACGTCTGTAATCCCAGCTACTCAGAATACTGAGGCAGGAGAATTGCTTGAACTCAAGAGGTGGAGGTTGCAGTGAGTCAAGATCACACCACTGCACTCCAGCCTGGGCAACAAGAGCGAAACTCTGTCTCAAAAAAAAAAAAAAAAAAAAAAAAATTATCTACTGTCCTGACACATAATATCTCAGTGTCTCCAAGATGCTCAGATTTCCATTTTACTAAGGAGTTACCTTCAATGACCCTCTAAGGCTGTCTTCTGTCTCTGTCATTAATATATACCATAAAACACAAGTTTATTCTTCAGGAAGGCATAGTATTCTGTTGGCATTTTATCATCTAACTGCCCTTTTCCAGGTAGGTATATTTATGTTTGAATTGTCTCCTTTTCTTTTTGGCCTCCTTAAGGGAATAAATTGTATCAAGATACTCTGCTGTATACCTACGGTGTTTGGACAATTGTAAACAGGCATAAGCCTAATTGACTCCAGGACAAAACTCAGTTACAAGCAACACTTTCAGAACCAGATATACCTTACTTCTTACAGTTTGTAAATACATGTTTCTGTATCGGATACTAACAAAGCCAAAATGAGTATTAGCAGTCTAAGATGCTGACAGTACTGCCCCCCAGCTTATATCATATTCTGCACTACAAGTTGCTAACATAAACATAAAGTCTTCTGCACAATAGGGCACCTCACTGTTAGAGTGCTTATGAGTTATGTGTTTTTCAAGTAGGTATAGAATTAGCAGGTATTCCTACTTCATCATTTTCGTGGCCCCAGCAGAATTACTGCATTTTTCACCTTGTGGTTCAAATGAGTTCAAAAGAGGAAGGCAGCATTACATGATGGAAAGGGCTTCATGATGTCAATTAGATTAATAGACAGTCACCTTAATCCAGTCCCACAGTATCTAACAAGAACTCCGTCTTGCTGCATAGTAATAAAATAGTAAACATGGAGCATGAGATAACCAGGGAACATTTTTGTTTGACAGTAAATTCTCAACCAAATCTTGGTAAAGAAAATAATAATCACTAATGCTTATTGAATACTCAATACATATTCGATTATATAAACAGATTATCTTATTCTGACTTCAATTTCATGAGATAGGTATTGCTACTATCCTCATTTGTCAAAATAGAGACTTGAAATTTTAAAAAAAATTGTTTTGACTATATTTACACAGGTAAGTAGGAAGAGAAGAAATATTTATGCCTAAATAGATCCCATACTTTCTTAACTACTACCATTACAGGGAGAAGTCTGAGAAATATCTAGGACACTAAAGTCCTCACTTAATGTCATCAATTGATTCTTGGAAACTGAGACAAGTGAAATGACGTATAATGAAACCTATTTTAGGCCAGGCACAGCGGATCACGCTTGTAATCCCAGCAATTTGGGAGGCCACGTTGAGTGGATTGCTTGAGTCCAGGACTTCATGACCAGCCTGGGGAATATAGCCAAACTCCATCTCTACCATAAAAGACAATAATTAGTTGGATGTGGTGGAGCACACATGTGGTCCCAGCTACTTGGGGGGCTGAGGCGGGTGGATCACTTGAGCCCGGAGACAGAGGCTGCAGTGAGCTGTTGCCACTGCAGTCCAGCCTGAGCGACAGAACAGAACCCTGTCTCAAAACGAACACACACACAGAAAAACAAGAACAAAAAAAGAAACCTATTTTACCATAGACTGATTTTAAACAAGAGTTAAGTTCCTCTGGCATATTTGTGGTCACAAAAACTACACCAAACTTCTAAATAAGAACCAAGAACACTATTTTTTTATTATTATTATTATTATTATTATTATACTTTAAGTTCTAGGGTACATGTGCACAACGTGCAGGTTTGTTACATATGTATACTTGTGCCATGTTGGTGTGCTGCACCCATCAACTCGTCAGCACCCATCAACTCGTCATTTACATCAGGTATAATTCCCAATGCAATCCCTTCCCCCTTCCCCTTCCCCATGATAGGCCCCAGTGTGTGATTAAACATTGAAATACGTGTGAGCTATTCACACATTTAAGAAAGACTAATAAAAACAAGATAATTGCCTAATTTTTGGTGAACTGGCATATGATGATGGTCATAGTCCTAGTGGGTTACAACCCACCAGGGTTACTACAACAAGGAATAAATGTTTGCAAAGTGAAAACTCTAAGGAGCACCTTCTCTCACCACAGGGTTCAAAAACAATCACAAATAGGGTGGACACTTTCCTACTGCGCTGTTTATTGCCATTTGTATGGTTATTGTAGACTTGACAAATTTTTATTTTACAATCATTGGCATTCATTCATTTTCCAACCCAGTTATTCCAGTTCAGGAAGTTGAGTGGCTAGATCCCATCCTGGCAACTCAGGACATAAGGTAGGATCTCACCCTGGACAGGATGCCATCCCATCACAGGGTGCATGCACACACACACCACACACATACACACACTAGGAATGGGACCATGTAGACATACCAGGAAACCTAACAAGCACATCTCTAGGATGTGGGAGGAAATTCGAGAACCCGGAACAACCCAAGGAGACATGGGGAGAACATGCAAACTCCACACACTGGACCCAGCCAGCCGGGAATAGATTTTTATCCTCATCATTACAACTAAATGATGTTATTCTATTGTACTATTTACCCAAGGCTAATTTCTATGAGAGATCATGAAGTAATAGATGGGAGGTGAAAAATATGGCTCATCCTATTGCTTGTTATCCTCCATTATAAGACAGAACAACTTTTTTTAAAGTTATTAACAATAAATTTCATAAGCTCAGTTGAGAGCTAACAGTGTGCACTGCACCATTAGGCAATCAAACAATATTGTGTGCTTATTCTTGAGTTGGAAGTAGGTGCCAGTTACTGCCTCCAAGTTCTGTTTATGGAGGAGACCGTGTTGGGAAGCAAGCCCACCAAAATGCAGATCATTTTTCCTTCTCTTGTGGTCCTGTAAGAATCAATATCCATGATATATGCAGGCTTTTGGATTATTTCTATTCCATGGAACACTGGGTGATGTTGGCAGATTATGCATATTAAACATATGTTCTTTTCAATATCTAAATCAATCCAAGGTTCCTAGACACAACTCTAAGTAACCATCTCCATGAAAAAAATTCCAAAATCCACTGTACAGAGCTTGCCCAAGATAAGAGGATGGCTATCTTATCGTTTGAAACAGATAGTCTATTTTGTTATTTTCTGGATTACTCAAATTCCTCAGGAAGTACTCTTACTTATATTTACACTTTAAAACAAAGTAGATTGAACTAGCCTAAGAGGTAAACCACCAAGAACTTCCAACATAAACACTTTCGATGATGGTGGCGCATCTATTCTGATATCTGCAATGGATATCATTCAGGACTTCATGTAATATTTCCAGCCACAATAAAGATAAGCAGGTAGTTATAAATACCTAAAAATAATACAGATGACATACAGGTTGCATCACTAACATAAATGGTGTGAAAGTCAAATTACCTAATATAGTAGAGGTAAGTTTCTGTTTTCTGTTGATTAAAAAATAATAATAATGTTTATACTGTGGCAGATCAAACAAAATTGTAGATTAGTTAAATTTCAAAATTCACAGTTACTTTGTGTTTCTTTAAAAATTTGACCATGCTTTAGATACTTACAAACATGACTATGTTTATATAGTGTATTTATTTCTTATCGCTGTCGTAACAAATTACCACAAATGTAAAGGTTTCAAACAATCAAATTTAGAGTTCGGGATGTCAGAAATTGGAGATGGGTCTTACGTGGCTAAAATCAAGATGGCAGCAGGCTTAATTCTTTGTAGAGATCCTAGGGAAGAACACATTCCTGGCCGTTGCTGACTTCTAGAGGTTGCTCACTCATGGATGCATCATTTTGGCATGGATTTTCATCATCATATCTCTACTGACTCTGATGTTGCTCCTCCCTCTTATGAAGACCCTTGTGATTAATGTGAACCCACATGGATAATCCAGAACAATCTTCCCACTTCAAAATTCTAAATTTAGTGGCTTTTGCAAGTAAGGAAACATGTATGCCATAAAAGGTAATATATTCACAGGTTCCAGGGATTAGGATGTATAAATCTTTGGGTGGGAGGGATGCATTATTCTCCCTATCACACGTGGTGGCATAAATAAGAATGCAATTAAGTGTTCCAGTGGAAATGACCTGGGCTTTACAGTAGTCCGACAGCTATGAAATTGAGTCTCATCTTCTCACCTACAGTCTGTCTCATCTGTGATGTGATTACTGCTGGAAGCTCTCATGAAAAAGTGAAGCAGAACTGTTTTTTGTTGTTGTTGCTTTTTTTTTTTTTTTTTTGAGATGGAGTCTCACTCTGTCGCCCAGGCTGGAGTGCAGTGGCCAGATCTCGGCTCACTGCAAGCTCCACCTCCTGGGTTTACGCCATTCTCCTGCCTCAGCCTCCCAAGTAGCTGGGACTACAGGCGCCCACCACCTCGCCCGGCTAGTTTTTTGTATTTTTTAGTAGAGACGGGGTTTCACCATGTTAGCCAGGATGGTCTCGATCTCCTGACCTCGTGATTCGCCCGTCTCGGCCTCCCAAAGTGCTGGGATTACAGGCTTGAGCCACCGCGCCCGGCCCCCTTTTTTTTTTTTTTTTTTTTTTTTGAGACAGAGTCTCACTCTATTGTCCAGGCTGGAGTGCAGTGGCATGATTTCGGCTCATTGCAACCTCCACCTCCCAGGTTCAAGTGATTCTCCTGCCTCAGTCTCCCAAGTAGCTGGGACTACAAGTATGCACAACCATGCCCGGCTAATTTTTGTATTTTTAGTAGAGACGGGGTATCACCATATTGGTCAGGCTGGTCTGGAACTCCTGACCTCGTGATCCGCCCACCTTGGCCTCCCAAAGTGCTGGAATTACAGGCGTGAGCCACCACGCCCGGCCCAAGCAGAACTTTTAAAGAAGTCACCAGAGAACTTCTCTTCATTTTCATTGCCCAGATTTGTATTTCATGTCAAGCCCTGAACCAATCAAGGATCTGAGCAAGAGAACAGAATTATTCTACACAAAATGAATCAAGGTTTACTTCTGAATACTGAATAAGCAAACTGCAATATCCATTAGTGAGTTTTCAAAACATATCTTAACAACTATGATGAATAATTCTATGAACACATAACTGCATCTATTCCATACCGTGAAGCACTTTGTTTAGAACATTGTATGCCACACAGCCAACAATTAATATATACCACTAGTCCCTATTTTATGATTATTACTAGCTGGCTTTGTTAGATGGGCTTTCTATTAATGCTGCGAACAAGTATCAAGTAATAAACCTTGAAGAACAGGGATTTAAATAATCCCAAAATACATAACTGAGCCCTGAGTCCTAAAAAAGTGGGAATCCAGCAGGCTGAATGGTCTAGTAGCTAGATTTATGCCTCATTCCACAACACTACAGCTAGTCTCAGATGGTGGATTCTGAGTTCTTGCCCATCAGATGGTTCACATTAGCTTCCTACCTTTATCTGGCATTTCTTCTGTGTAACTAGAGCTCTTATTACAATTCCTTCTCTCTTCTGGAGCTCTCAGCACTCTCCTTTCTGCTAGACACAGATAATTCCTTCAGTTTTCTGCTGTTATTTTGCTTCTATTGAGTGATAACTGTCGCAGCCAGAAATCCTGAGGGTTTATCTGCTTCTGGGATGAGGCTCATTGCTGCCCTTGTTGTCCACTGCCCATCACTGATGCTCACATAGTAGACTGCCAGGTCCGTGAAGTTCTCCCAGCACAGCATACCCAGGGGGAGCTGTCTGTTTCATTTGGGAAACAGAAATTTGCAAACATGAACTGGTGATGCAGGCAAGAAGTGCCTTCTTAATAGTGTGATAACGTCACCAAACATCCTGGCCTTAGCAAAGGCAGTGAGAAACCATGATCTGGCATGTTTTCGAACAGGAGTCAGGAACAAACCACTCTCCCGTTCAGGGATTTCTGTCTGGTTTGCTTTCAGTCAGAGTTAAAGTCTCTCATAATAATCCCAAAATCAAAATGATTGACATTCAGCTTTTCAATATGTGAACAGAATGGCCATTTTCAGAAGGGCAAAATATAAAGTTGGATAAATTTTGTTTCACTGGAACACTTATGAATGCTTTCCACTGTAGACAAACTGCTTTTTTCCCCCTTTAAACTGGATTGCCAGACATGCTGACTTTAGGACAGAAGCAACTAGACAGATTTTGAGCACTAACTTTATTATATCTATAAATATTATAACACCCCTTCATAATTTCCTTTAGTATATAAAGAGCTGGGCGTATACAGGAAATTGAAATGGGTTTCCTAGCACATTATATGTCACACACTAACACTGTGGACAGATGAGCATTTAATAGATGCTTTGGAGGAGTACTATCTGCCAGCTTGTGTAACACGACTCTGGAGGATTAGCAACTTGAGAAAGTAAATGTGTCTTCCAATTATGCTTAACTTGTAAGGGAATTTCTAAACCAGATTATACTGCATCCATTGTTTTGTTTAGGCACATAAAATCCCTGTATGTTTTCTACCTAGAAATTATAAAATTTGACTTAAAAGTAGTTAAAACTCCTTCTTGTGATTCTTGCATCTTATTTTCTTTGACTGTTCCATGCTGTTATTCAAAAGCCCTCCTAGGATCTTGTGATGCCTCAGACTTCCCACTGGCCCATCTTGGTTTACTTTGTCCTCAATTTGTACCATACACTAGATATCCACTCTCACCTCTATTTTTTGTATCTCACCCCTACCTCAGTCAAAAGGCCTGTTCCTTTAGGGCATTAGTTTCAGCTATTAAAAATAAATATAATAATATATTATAAAATAAATATAATAAATTTTATAACATTTCACAATCAAAAAGCATTTATACGTAGTTTCCTTATCTTATCTTTAAAACAGTCCTTTAACATTGATAGGATAGAAGTTATTATTCCTTTTTATAGATTATTAAATTGAGGTTTGTAATAATTAGATGAATTAAGCTAGGCTACATACAAGCAAAGTGGAGAGTGGTGCTCTGAGACGCATGCCAGTTTTATGCTTCTTATTTTGCTAGTCCTTCACTGCTCATTCTAAATCTCACTAAAATATTTAACTTTGTCCTAGCATTTCTCAAGACAATAGTGCCTGTGTCCAGTGGTAAAATAAATGACCTTTTTTCTCAAAAACATGCAAATCTTTTCCTTATATGGATCAACACAGTAGTCAATCTTTGTATTGGTTGATTAAAACTCCTGGAATGTATTACTAAAAACAGACATTTTAAAACTGGGAAGTTCAGGTAGTTATCCATATTTGCACATGCCTCTTCCTCTTTCTCCCATCTGTATAGGTGAAAATGGGGGGAAACGTAAAATACAGTATAAGCTAGGCCAAAATTTGAGGTGTGGTAATTTTTGGAAATCCCTCAAGTCTCAAGGGTCTTAGAGAACTGATAGTGTTTAGTGACCTGCAGTTGCAGTGTATCATCCTTGGAGGATTGAAATTGATTTTCTTCATGTTACCATGTGAGAATCCAGAGCCTGCGCCCCCCTGACCTGCTCATTGCCTCAAGAGTGTGCCATGGCGCTAACAGCGAAGGATGTGAGCACTGGGCTTTGAGGGAATCATAAATGGTAGCAGCAGGGCTCTGGTCCTGCGTGCATTGTTTTGAAGTTATTCTTCCAGATTGTGCTTTCATTTAAGTTCATTCTTCTTCTCCGTGTGCTGCCTCATGTGCCAGCTCAATTCTACACTTGCTTTTTATAGCTTCTGAAAAACAAAAATTGGTTGCCCACTAACTGATGTTATTCTTATTATAAAAGCTTTATGACTGAAATTTGCAAACAGAAGTGAAATCTATATGATATACCCTGTGCTTATTATCCCATATAAAGCAATGGAAACCTTCAAAAGTGAGGAACCTCCAGTTGTTGGTTAGCCAAGCTTTCAGAGCAATCAATGGCGACAACAAAGCAACGTTATACAGGAATTAGAGTGGCTCTGCTGTGAAGCTGATGAAGCTTAAACTGCAGTGCCCACATTCACACAGGCTCCTTTCCAAGACCGTGAAAGAGGGCCAAGCAGTGTGTTCACATGGCCATGAGTTTCTGTAATATTTGCAAAACCAAGGCATTTACCCACAGTTGTTTAAAGATTCATGTTACTTTCCACTCCGCACACTCCTCCTTGTGTCTGGTGGCATTAGAGAAGCCATGGGCATTTGAGGAATCTGGCTTAAGGGCAGTTGAGTTGAATTAAGGATACACTTAGTTTGGGCTTACTGGCATCTATGTATGTGATGCTCAGGCATATCTGTGTGGCATGAAGTCATTGCTAGCCATCCCTTTATAGGAACAGCAACCAGACGCGCTCCTGCAGCCCACTGTGCCAACATACCTGGCATTGTGACAGGAAAGGCAGCGGCAGAGGGCCCATCTCAACAGGAGCATGTCCTCTGGGAAGAACTGTGAGAATCATCACACTTACAAATTTGTCATCAAAAACCTCATCAGCACCCAATGAATATAAAAGGTATCTTCTGTCAGGAATATACTTAAAAATGTAGCATATGCAGTTCTAAACACACCTTCTATATAGTTCATCTTAGTTTATTGTTGAGGGGAACCAATAACAATGGAATATATCAGAATTCCTGTGTATTTTAGGACACAAAGTATAGCAGTGACAGTAGAAAATTTACTTCTAACAATTCACATACGAAAGAAACTTGATAGAGATTTTCCCAAACATAATAATAATCTTAAGGTTTCTAGGACATTACCAATAATGATTTGTGAAGCTGCAAAAACATTTCTAAGCTAACGACATGGATAAACTTTGAATTATCATGCTAAGAAATACTGAAGTATATTAGTCTCTCTATTAAAATATGTTTTTATTATATGAAGATGCAATCAAAGAGTATGCATCCAAAAACCAGAAGAATATGGAGGATGTGTTAAGCAATGAATTAGCTTTAAAAAGTTAGTCCTTTTTTTCTAGAATTAGGGATATGTATATGGCCATTTTTTGGAATTTATACATTCCTGAATTTTTTCTCATTATAAATAAAAATGTTTGAACAGGCCCACTCTCCCTTAACATTTTTAGGATCTAGGGAATAGTACAACAGAGGTGCACCCATACATGTGATTAAATGTCTAAATTTTAAACATGCTAACAACTATAAAAAAATTATAATCTCCAATCTTCACAACTATACCTCCATATTGATAAATTTGAGAAAATTGTTTTTTAAAAAGGTTGTTTTTAGATGACTAGAAGTTGGCCAAATGTCATGATTGAAATGAATTCTTGTATAGATCCAGGTATTGTGTTGAGGGGATGGTGATTTTCGTATGGCAAAACCAAAAATGCATATAATTCATCAATTAAATATATTGATTTCCTTTTTTACTTTTCAGCAAGAACACGATATATATTGTAATATTCAAGATTTTAGACAATTTGCATTTTATTGGTAATGATGCCATAATATCAACTCTTTTTGAGTATTTAATACATTTTTAATTGAATTCAATTTGAAGGAACTTTGTTGAGACAGTAGCAACTGGAATTATCAATAAATTTATTAAAGGGATACTTAGATTGAGATCTGAACCACTGGTTTTAAATATCATGTTCAAACATAATGATTCATACATGATATATTATTGTTACAAAAAATATTGTAAAACTTTTTAATTTTATCCTATAAATAGCTGTCACTTATATTGTAATTTTATATTCTCTTAAGGCAATATCTAGATCCACATAGTGAAGTAAAGAATGTATATTCACTTCAATCACTTATATCTAGAGCTACATATATACTAATTTAAGAATAAGATGAATCATCTACCACTGAAAAGTGTTTTTCAGCTGCCATTACTACAACTGTTGTGAGCACCATGCTTATAGTGGAAGCATGTCTGTATTCATACAAAAAACATATATAGAAGCATAAGAAAATAACAAATAAGAGAACAAATGCATGAATAAATCCTTGACACTACTGGGAAACTTCAAGAAGCTAGACTCTCTTGCAGTCATGCTTGCTCAGAGGAAGGAATTAAGAAGATAATTAATTTGTCCTTTTTCTTAACTTGGTACTTTTGCTGCTCAAATCACCTCTAAATTTGATGTCCATCTCAGATGTTGACAGCAGTAAACTCCCCAAATCTTCCTGATGTTTAGACATAGTCACCTTTTGTTTTGAAACCATAGAACATGAAATGCGGAAAAGCCTTTCCCTGTGGCCTAAAAGGTGTCAGTCATGAAGGCACAGATTTGGGTTTACAGGTGGCTCTGAGTTAGCGTTGTGTGTCAAAATCCCAAGTGACAGAGGAGCTGGGGTTAAACTGTATGTATGTTTATGTATGTATGTCTCTGTCCATAACAGGGACCCCTCTTGCCCAGGTTTAAGGGCAACCCTAATATAATAATTTTGTATTTACAATTTAGTTTTTCTTAAAATAGGTCCTGAAAATAAACAAACTTCAGCCTCCATAAAACCTGGGTGTCCCCATGGAGACAACATAGATTACTTCTGGGTAAACATGGCTGATTATATACCTATGTGTTTTCTATAATTCTCTTCCGAACCTCACTAAAATGCCTAACTAGTGATTTTTCTTAAAGTCGTAAACTCCCAAGAGAAAATAACGGAAAAGGATCCAACAACAACAGGATTTAGAAAGCTAAAAAACAGATGTGTGAGTGGTAACTAAATTAGCAGATGAGGCAAGGTTAAAACTTAAGTCAACCTTGGAGACTTTTTTGGTTTTTTCCACATCCAACATCCATCCCCTCAGATCATTCTGCTGGCTCTCCTTTCAAAATACACCCAGAATCTCATCACTGTTTACAACCTTTACTAGTCCTACCTGCTGTCATGGGTTGAAGTGCGTCCCCGCAAAAGGAATATGTTGAAGCCCTACCTTCGGTATTTAAAAGTGAGACCTTATTAAGAAATTGTGTCTTTGCAGGTGTAATCAAGTTAAGATGAGGTCATACTGGATTAGGGTGGGCCATGCGTATAAGGGGAGAGAAATCTGCAGACACGGACATACTCTGAGGGAAAGATGGCCCTGTAAAGACAAAAACAGAGCTTGCAGTTTTGCTGCCACAAGCCAAGGAACACCACGGGTTTGCTGACAAACTCTGAAAGCTGGAAGAGGCAAGAAAGGATTCTCTCCTAGAGCCTTCAGATGAAGAGTGGCCCTGCTAACACCTTGATTTCAAACTTCTAGCCTCCAGACTGCTAGAGAATACATTTTTGGTTGTTTTACATCACTCGGTTTATGGTAATTTGTTAGAGCAGTCCTAGGAAATGAATACGCCTACATCATCCTATTATCTCTTGCCTAGACTAATGAAGTCATTCCTAACTGATTACTCTCATTCTACCCTGGTGTCTCCTTTCATCTATTCTCAAAACAGAACTAGTGATCTTCCTAAAACACACATTCAGTCATGCCGTTTTTATACTTAACAGCCTGCAATGGCATTCTATTTCCTTCAGAGTAAAAGCTAACATCTGCGCAATAGCAGATAAGGCCCTACATAATAGGAGTAGACTTCTGCCACCCAGCCTTGCCTCCTCTCTGCCTTTCTCATCACCTGCGGTAGTACATTTCACCCCTTCCACTCCAGCCACACTGGCCTTCTTGCTATTCATCAAACACATAAGGTAGGCCTCACCTCTGAGCCTTAGCACAGGCGGTTCCCCCTGTCTGCAATACTGTCACTTAGCTATTCCCTTGAGTAACAACTTCCCTTCCATCAAGGCTCTACTCAGTCCACAGGTTTAATACGGCTTATTGTAATGATTCTTTTAAAACTGCCCCTTGCCCTTCATCTCCTGACAATGCTAATCCCATAACCCCATTCTGACATTTTTCTTCATGATACTAGTCACTCCCGAAAATATTAAGTATTTTATTTAGTTACCATGTATGTCTTTTATCGACTGTTTCTTCTTTTTTTTTTTTTTGAGACGGAGTCTCACTCTGTCTTCTAGGCTGGAGTGCAGTGGTGCGATCTCGGCTCACTGCAAGCTCCGCCTCCTGGGTTTACGCCATTCTCCTGCCTCAGCCTCCCGGGTAGCTGGGACTACAGGTGCCCGCCACCTCACCCGGCTAGTTTTCTGTATTTTTTTTTTTTTTTTGGTAGAGACGGGGTTTCACCGTGTTAGCCAGGATGGTCTCGATCTCCTGACCTTGTGATCTCGACTGTTTCTTATACTCCATAAGTTCCTTGAAGACAGGAATTTTGTTTTTGTTTGCTATCATATACCAAGTGTCTAATCCCTGCTTGGCATATGATAATAAATATCTGTTGAATGAATTTGTTGTATTGATTGGAGAACCTCAAAAGCATGCTAAAGCCTACCAAAGAACCCCAGAAATACCAAGGTACTGCTGATGAGCAGAACTAGAAATAGGAAGATGGGAAAATTATTGGAAGAGTTATGTTTCTAGCTATTGGTTCACTGGATCTCTTTCACCTTCCAGAAAAAAAAGTGATAGGTTTAATATCTAGAGAGAGTTTCTCGGCGATTTCAGGGGTTGGGGAATGATTTCAGTAGTATTACATAAAATGTGCTCACTGAACAGGATGATTTCAAAGCCTCTTAGGTTATTTGACTCAAAGAACATTGAAGCTCACAGTCCAAGAGAAAATATTTTCTGAAGCAGAACATTGAAGGTGCTCCCAAAGAAATGACCCAGCCACATCACACATACTAGGCCATGTGAAGGTGCTCCTTCACGGTGGACACCTAATAAACTTTTAGTCCTCATCCTAAAACATGAAGGGATCACCAGGCATTTAAGGAGAGCCTCGAATTTGAAAGACCTTCCTGACAAGCAATAGAATAAAGCAAGTTTAAATATTTCTTTATAAAAAATGAATATAACTTTAACAACACTGTGACAAAAATAAAATCTTTTTTTACAAGAAATACTTCCAACTAAATAGATCTATTTTAAGCCTTAAATATCAAGAACTTGTGACAATGATAGTCTGGTATTTTTCAGAAACAGACCAATAAATTGGTTCCCAGACATTTGAGATCATAATTGATGTAAGGCAAAATAAAACACCTTTTCATTTCGATTTGGCTATCAATGTTCTAGTTGTCTCATTTTGTTTAGACTCTTTTTGTTGTTGTTTTGTTTTGTTTTGTTTTTTGAGGTGGAGGTTCTGTCTCCAGGCTGGAGTGCAGTGGCGTGACTCAGCTCACTGCAACCTCCGCCTCCTTAGTTCAAACGATCCTTCAGCCTCAGCCTCCTGAGTAGCTGGGACTACAGGCACACACCACCACGCTCAGCTAATTTTTTGTATTTTTGGTAGAGATGTGGTTTCACCATATTGGTCAGGATGGTCTCAATCTCTGCACCTTGTGATCCACCCACCTCAGCCTCCCAAAGTGCTGGGACTACAAGTGTGAGCCACCCTGCCCAGCCTGTTTAGACTCTTTAAGTTCAAACTATTTCATGCCACTTTACAAATATTTGTTGAGCTTTTACTATGTGCAAGGCATTTTTAAGTGCTGGGAAAATGTATAAATAATAATATTATCATTTCACTATCACTGTGAGATAGGTTGGATAGTATTTAGTATTTTTGTTTTGTGACCAGAGAGAGGTGAGACATAGAGATTACATGATTTAGGCAAAATGAAACCATTAGCTAGAAAATCTCACTGTGGTAAATCCTCCCAACTGACAAGGCCCAAATTCTTCTGGGAATTTCGCTTTGATGAAGTTTCTCATCTGATTTTCTGCTTATCAAGTGCCTACTAGGAATTCCCATGGTTTATTACATCAAAAGAGACAGATAACATTTGAGGTTTTTTAAAAAAGCATTTTGAAGTCCCTTTCCCCACCCCCACCCATACATTTTATTTTCACTTACTAAAGGGGGAACCATTAGTTTAAGATAACTCCAAAAAGTCCATTGGCTCAGGCAATTACTTGATTTTCTCTCCTTGAAAATGTCATGCACATTTTAAACACATTGACAAGCAAGTTTGAAATGCTTGTCACTTTTGGAGATGCTACAAAATGCAGTCTGCACAGATAAATGGATCTTTAGATTAAAAGCTATTATTAGGTTCAATGTTTGTGATATTTTTTCGATCTTCAGTGTAGGGACAACATTCTCCTCTCTTACTCTCATCTCCCAAAGTTTTCTGAGACCCACTGTAATAGTGAAGATTCTCTCAGGTACAAGTTGTAGAAACTTGGATTAAAAGTGGCTTAAATCACATGATAATGTTTTCGTATTTTCATGTTATTGGAAATCCAGTGGATTCCAGAGAGGTTAAGTCACATGCTCAAAGATAGTATCAAAGACAGAGATTATTCTTATATCTTGCTTTTCCATTTTTGGAGGTAGCTCTCCCTTTTCACTAGTGATAAAATAGCTGAAACAATTTCAGGAGGCACATCTATACATGACAACAATTAGGAGAAGAAAAGAGATGAGCTTTCACAGGTCCCTGGCAGCAAAACGTAATATCCCAAAAGCCCCTGTTGCCAACTTTTCTTCATTCTCTGTTGGCCAGAACTGGATCACACTCTCACTTCAGAATCAGTTACAGACAAGCATGATTACATAATATAAAAATCTGGGACATAATAGATGGAATAGATTTTAAGGAGCCAACTACACTGTTCTCTTCTTTGTCTTTTGCTTGTTTCTCACTGGCCACCTAATCCTACTTTTACTAGGTTGGTGCTCCTGTGTGATGACTAACCTTAGTTTAAAGAATTAGAATGCACCTGTTCTGGGCCACCATTAACACCAAATCCAAGGATATATTAAGTTTCAGTTTCATTAATTTAAATGCAATGATAATCACAAATTTGGGATTACTTATTATCACCTCATGCCTCCTGCCACAATGCCCCTTCATTAATAGATAATTCAGGACAAATAGAATCAGAAAATTTGAATTTCAGTCTTATCTCTTTCACTTACAAACTGTGTGACATTAGACAAATTACTATGCCTGCCAATCTCAATTTCTACATTAATAAATTGGATATTATTGAGTCTTTCTATATTATTGAAGCTTATTGGGATTATTAAGTAAAATCATCTGAAACAATGTTGAAACTTTAAAGTCTATATGGAGCTACAGTTTATTGAGAATTTGAGACAGGTACTATGTTAATGACTTCAAAGAGCATTTCCTTTGATCTTTACAATAATTTTATAAAGAAAGCATTATTCCTGTTCTACAGATGAGGAAATTGAGACTCAGAGATTAAATGACTTGCCCTAGTCGTGACAGCTGAGATTTCAGCTTTAACTGATGCCAAAACTCATGAGCTTAAAAGCCATTATCTACAGATACATGGAAGAGTTATTACTATTTCTGAAAATTCACTCACATACAGCACCCTTACTATATTCCTATTATGTCATCTTATACATTAATCCATAATACTTATTGAGCATTATGTGTCAGATATTAGGATGGATGCCGAAAAGAATCCAGGTAATTGCATGAGTTGCTTCCTGTTCTCGAGGAAAGTATAATCTAGTCAGGGAAACTGAAATAACTGATCATTCAAAGGAATCAGCAATAAATATGAACCGACTGGCACAATCAATAGCTGATGCAGAATTTGTGTACTATGGGAGAAGCAGCTTGGGTTTGTGGATAGCCATGAGGTTCAAGAAGAAGGTGGACTCTAGCTGGTCAGATAAAATTAATATAGAACATGAAAATGAGGAATGATATTCCAAGTTAGTCAATATAAATCATCCTAGGGCATAGACCAGTGAATAAGAACCTCTGGGGAGGAATAAACTAACTTATCTGCCCTTGAATTAGAAGGTCTATGTAAGGAGACCTGAAGATTGATGTTGATGAGAAACTATCATGATACTCCTTCACCAGAAAGAAACTATTTTCTCAGGCTGAAGAGTTGGGATACAAGGCATCGTAATGGGCCAGGTAATGAGCAAGAACCCTCCTGACAGGAAACGGCAGGGTCAGATTTTGTCATTTTCTGATTTTTTAAATATTCTTAAAAACATTCCATTTATTTATAGATGTATAAAAAGGAGAATTATTGGTCTACTGAGATCATGTTTCTTATAGTGTTAGGGTGAGAACTCACTGTCTTCCAAGTTCCTCAACTCGTCTCACTCAACTTCACCTTTCATAATCACACATATAATATTCATAGATCAGTTTCCCCTAGGGTAAGTTTAAAGGGCAGGAGTTTTTGGAGATTTTAGATTTCCGTCAAGACTGCAGGATTGTTCTGAAGTCTAAGCCCTCCTCAAATTATCCTTACAACACTTAGTTCTAAGAGGTCTTGAGAACACAGTATCTTGGAGGTTAGAATGGTATCTGCAGTCTTCCCCCTAAAACGCCTGGAATCATCCCTCATTTCCATCTTTGTACAACTCTCATCAAGATGAGAGTGCTTCTAAAACTTATTTGCTGTCTATATGGCTACCTTTGTGCTCATGTATTTTAATTTTTGACAAAGAAATCTTCATAGAAATATTTGGGCCTTCTTGAAAAGCTAATAGTATGATTTAATATCTACTCCTAAATGTATCTAATTCTGAATATACCAAAAAAGAAAAAAAGAATTAGAAAAAAAATCTACACTTGTATGGGTTAAATGGTATGAAGTTTCAGTTAGACAGTAGTGAGAGGTGAAGCCAGCTGGACTTCCTGGGTCGAGTGGGGACTTGGAGAACTTTTGTGTCTAACCAGAGGATTGTAAATGCACCAATCAGCACTCTGTAAAAATGCACCAATCAATGCTCTGTGTCTAGCTAAAGGAATGTAAAGGCACCAATCAGCACTCTGTAAAAATGCACCAATCAGCACTCTGTATCTAGATAAAGGTTTGTAAATGCACCAATCAGGATTCTGTAAAAACGCATCAATCAGTGCTGTGTCTAGCTACAGGTTTGTAAATGCACCAATCAGCACTCTGTAAAAATGGACCAATCAGCGCTCTGTAAAATGGATCAATCAGCAGGACATGGTGGGGCCACATAAGGGAGTAAAAGCTGGCCACCTAAGCCAGCAGCAGCAACCTGGTCAGGTACCCTTCCACACTGTGGAAGCTTTGTTCTTTCACTCTTCACAATAAATCTTGCTGCTGCTCACTCTTTGGGTCCACACTACCTTTATGAGCTGTAACACTCACCACAAGAGTCTGCAGCTTCACTCCTGAAGTCAGTGAGACCACAAACCCACCAGAAGAAACTCTGGACACATCTGAACATGTGAAGGAACAAACTCTGGACATACCATCTTTAAGAGCTCTAAAACTTACCGTGAAGGTCTGCAGCTTCATTCTTGAAGTCAGTGAGACCAAGAACCCACCAGAAGGAATAAATTCTGGACATATTTTAGCGACCCAGATGGGACAATCACCAAGCAGTGAATACCGTCAGACCCCTTTCACTTGCTATTCTGTCCTATTTTTCCTTAGAATTTGGGGGCTAAATACCAGGCACCTGTTGGCCAGTTAAAAGCGACTAGCATGGCCACTGGACTAAAGACACAGGTGTCAGGCTTTCTGGGAAAGCACTCTCTGACAACCCCTGACTCTTCAGAGTTGGGAGCATTGGCTTGTCTGGAACCAGCTTCCACGTTTCCTGTACTTCTGGGCTGAACCAAGGGTCGACAGAGAGGAAAGCCATTCAGCTCCAGGGTCCTGACAATAAGTTGGTTGACCCTGCGGCCATGAGCAGAACTCTCAAAGTCATGTTACCCAAGTGAAACTCGCCCATCTATCCTATCTATCCTGACCCTTGCTCCTGGGTCCTAATGCTTGCCAGGCAAACTTCCTCTGTCTTCTTTTTTCTGAGGCTAGTCCCGCTTCTAAAAACCACTCCCTGTCTCTAGTGCTTTTCTAGTTTCTCCTATAAGAATGATTTCTAGCATAAACTCCAGGACCCTATTCCCTTCGTTAGGCACCTGGGCTCACCAATCAGAAAGACATAATTTTTGCCCAAAGCCCCGTTGGGGCAGGGGACTATCTGGAATTTTAGGATCCCTCCTCAGACAAGCAAGTCTAACAAAAGCTACTCCTGAAGCTAGGATATGGGGAGCTTCAGAAATGGTGTCTTTCCTATTCATATAAGTGAGGACAAAAGGCATCACTTCCAACTCTGGAGATCCCTTCCCTCCCTCAGGGTATGGTCCTCCACTTCATTTTGGGGGCATAACATCTTTATAGGACACTGGTAAGGTCCCAAACTAACAGGAGAATGCTTAGGACTCCAACAGGTTTTTGAGAATGAGTTGGTAAGGGCCACTAAATCTGACCTTCTTCGGTCCTCCTTGTGGTCTAGGAGGAAAACTAGTGTTCCCGCTGTTGCGTTGGTGAGTGCAACTATTCCGATCAGCAGGGCCCAGGGACCGTTGTGGGTTCTTGGGCAGGGGGAGAAGCAGACAAACCAAAACCATGGGTGGTTTTGTCTTTCAGATGGGAAACACTCAGGCATCAACATGCTCACCCTTGAAATGCATCCTAAGTGACTGGGACCAATTTGACCCGCAAACCCTGAGAAAGAGGCAGCTCATTTTTTTCTGCACTGTGGCCTGGCCCCAATATTCTCTCTCTGGTGGGGAAAAATGGCCACCTGAGGGAAGTATAAATTACAATACTATCCTGCAGCTTGACCTTTTCTGAAAAAGGGAAGGCAAATGGAGTGAAATACCTTATGTCCAAGCTTTATTTTCATTGAAGGAGAATCCACAACTATCCAAAGCTTGCAATTTACATCCCACAGGAGGACCTCTCAGCTTACCCCCATATCCTAGCCTCCCTACAGCTCCCCTTCCTATTAATGATAAGCCTCTTCTAATCTCCCCTGCCCAGAAGGAAATAAGCAAAGAAATCTCCAAAGGACCACCAAAACCCCCGGGCTATCGGTTATGTTCCCTTCAAGCTATAGGGGGAGGGGAATTTGGCCCAATCTGGGTACATGTCCCCTTCCCCTTCTCTGATTTAAAGCAGATCAAGGCAGACCTGGGGAAGTTTTCAGATGATCCTGATAGGTACACAGATGTCCTACAGGGTCTAGGGCAAACCCTCAATCTCACTTGGAAAGATGTCATGCTATTGTTAGATCAAACCCTGGCCTTTAATGAAAAGAAAGTGGCTTTAGCTACAGCCCAAGAGTTTGGAGATACCAGGAAAGGTACAAACTCCCTACCAGTCAGCAAGCCGTCCCCAGTATGGATCCCCACTGGGACCTCGACTCAGATTATGGGGACTAGAGTCACAAACCACCTGTTGACCTGTGTTCTAGAAGGACTAAGGACAATTAGGAAGAAGCCCATGAATTACTTAATGATGTCTACCCTAACTCAGGGAAAGGAAGAAAATCCTTCTGCCTTCCTCGAGCGGCTATGGGAGGCCTTAGGAAAATATACTCCCCTGTCACCCGACTCACTGGAGGGTCAATTGATACTAAAAGATAAGTTTATTACCCAATCAGCCGTGGATATCAGGAGAAAGCTCCAAAAGTGAGCCCTGGGCCCTGAACAAAATCTGGAGGCATTATTAAACCTGGTAACCTTGGTGTTCTATAATAGAGACCAAGAAGAATAGGCCCAAAAGGAAAAGCAAGATCAGAGAAAGGCCGCAGCCTTCGTCATGGCCCTCAGACAAACAAACCTTGGTGGTTCAGAGAGAACAGAAAATGGAGCAGGCCAATCACCTGGTAGGGCTTGTTATCAGTGCGGTTTACAAGGACACTTTAAAAAAGATTGCCCAACAAGAAACAAGCCACTCCCTCGTCCATATCTGCTATGCAGAGGCAATCACTGGAAGGTGCACTGCCCCAGAGTGCAATGGTTCTCTAGGCCAGAAGCCCCAAACCAGATGATCTAACAACAGGACTGAGGGTGTCTGGGACAAGCCCCAGCTCATGTCATCACTCTCACTGAGCCCCAGGTTCGTTTAACCATTGAGGGCCCAGAAATTGACTTCCTCCTGGACACTGGAGTGGCTTTCTCAGTGTTAATCTCCTGTCCCAGACAGCTGTCCTCATGGTCCGTTACCATCCGGGGAATCCTGAGACAGCCTGTAATCAGGTATTTCTCCCACCTCCTCAGTTGTAATTGGGAGACTTTGCTACAGATAGTTAAGTGTGCTTATCTAATCCTACATGCCCATGCTGCACTATGGAAAGAAAGAGAGTTCATAACCTCTGGGGAACCCCCATTAAATAGCACAAGGTAATCATGGAGTTATTGCACACAGTGCAAAAACTCAAGGAGGTGGCAGTCTTATACCACTGAAGCCATCAAAAACGGGAAGGAGAGGGGAGAACAGCAGCATAAGCAGCTGGCAGAGGCAGGGAAAGACCAGTAGAAAGGAAAGAGAAAGAGAGAAGGAAAGAGAGGAAGAGACAGACAAAGAGGGAATCAGCAAGAGAGAGACAAAGAAAAAGTCAAAGAGAAAGAAAGAGAGACGGAAGTAGTAAAGAAAAAACAGTGTACTCTATTCCTTTAAAAGCCAGGGTAAATTTAAAACCTATAATTGATAATTGAAGGTCTTCGCTGTAACCCTGTAACACTCCAATACCACCTTGTTGTCAGTATAAACAAGGGTGTAGCCCAAAAGCACTGAGGCCACTGACAACCCATAGCCTTCCTATCAAAAATCCTTAACCCAGCAGGTTTCCTAACAGGGGATCTAAATCTTAATTACCATAAAAAGGTCTGACCAGACCTAGGAGGAACTCCCTTCAGGACAGGATGATAGATGGCTCCTCCCCTGCGATTAAGGAAAAAAGACACAATGGGTATTCAGTAAGTGATAAGGAAACTCTTGTAGAAGCAGAGTTAGGAAAATTGCCTAATAATTGGTCTGCTCAAACATGTGAGCTGTTTGTACTCAGCCAAACCTTAAAGTACTTACAGAATCAGGAAGCAGTCATCTATACCAATTCTCAGTTAATATGGACTGAATGAGGTTTTATTAATAGCAAAGAAAAATTAAAATCCCAAACTTACAAGGTTTTCAACAAAAGTAAAGTTTGCTAAAAGTTAACAGTGTAACATGTATTATCCTAATACCACACACTCTCAAAGGATTTCTCAGACAGTTTGCAAGAAGTAACGAAAACTATCCTTACTCTACAATCCCAAATAGACTCTTTGGCAGCAGTGACTCTCCAAAACCGCTGAGGCCTAGACCTCCTCGCTACTGAGAAAGGAGGACTCTGCACCTTCTTAGGGGAAGAGTGTTCTTTTTACACTAACCAGTCAGGGATAGTACGAGATGCTGCCCGGTGCTTACAAGAAAAGGCTTCTGAAATCAGACAACGCTTTTCAAACTCTTATACCCACCTCTGGAGTTGGGCGACATGGCTTCTCCCCTTTCTAGGTCCTATGACAGTCATCTTGATATTAGTCGCCTTCAGGCCCTGTATTTTTAACCTCTTTGTCAAATTTGTTTCCTCAGGATGGAGGCCACCAAGCTACAGATGGTCTTACAAATGGAACCCCAAATGAGCTCAACTAACAACTTCTATTGAGGACCCCTGGACCGACCCACTGGCCCTTTCACCGGCCTAAAGAGTTCCTCTCTGGAGGACACTACAACTGCAGGGCCCCTTCTTCACCCTTTTCCAGCAGGAAGTAGCACAGTCATTGCCTAATTCCCAACAGCAATTGGGGTGTCCTGTTTAGAGGGGAGATTGAGAGGTGAAGCCAGCTGGACATCTGAACATCTGAAGGAACAAATTCTGGACACACTATCTTTAAGAGCTGTAACACTCACCCCAAAGGTCTGCGGCTTCATTCTTGAAGTCAGTGAGACCAAGAACCCACTGGAAGGAATACATTCTGGACACAGTAGGAATAAGTCTTTTGCAATCTATTGGACAGTTGGTCACTATAGTTAACAGCAATGTATGGTATATTTCAAAAACTGCTAAGAGAATAAATTTAATATTGTTCTCACAACAAAAAAGATAAGAATTTGAGGAGAAGGATATGTTAATTAGCTTGACATTTCACATTTTACAACGTATACATTTTATACATTTATTATAAGATCCCTTTTTACCCCATAAATGCACACAATTATAATGTTTAATTTCCAATAAAATAAAAATTCAAAATAAACAAAAATAATAAAATAAATAAACAAAAATTTAAAATCCCAAATTCTGAACCTCTGCCCCCAAGACTATGTTCTCTTAAAAGAAAGCCTGCAAAACTTTTCCTCTCCCCAACATTTTCTCTCACCCTTTCATGTGCAGGGATTTATCCTAGTGTCTTTGAACTTCCTTGGATTAAGTGGAAAATGTTTTACAACTAGTAGCTCAGTTTATACTCTTCAGGATCTTTTAAATGCTCCCCACATATAAACACACAAAAACACCAATGTTCCAATATAGAAAACATTACAACCCCTCTCGTATTTTGCCTTGGGAGTTTCATTTTAACCAAATTTGTTACAGTGTCTATTCCAAATAAGTCAAAGAATTGAAATATATAAATTATGATTAAATTTTTTAGAATTATTTTTAGTTTTTAGCAGCACATAAAAATCCCATAATAAAATTATTCAACTATAACATATGCATATGCCCATGAAACTATCACCACAATCAAGATTCTGAATGTTTCCATAACATCCTAAAGTTTTCTTGTGCTTCCTTCCCATTCCATCTCTTCCTGTATCCCTGTCTCCAGGCAATGACTAATCTGCTTTTATTGTTCTAGATTAGTTTGCATTTTCGAGAATGCTATATTAGTGGTAACTAACAGTATGTACATTTTGTGTCTAACTTCTTACACTCAGCACAGTGATTCTTGAGGTTCATCCATAGTGTTGCATGCATCAGTAAAGTGTGCCTTTCTATTAGTAAATAGTATTCCATTTGTATTGCAACACCCCATTTGTTTATTTATTAATCTATTGCTGTAAATTTGGATTGTTTCCAGCTTTTGGCTATTGCATATAAAGCTGTTATGAACATTTGCATACAAATTTCTGCATAGGCATATGTTATCAATTATTTGCATAAATAGGAGTGAAATGGCTCAATCATATGATAGGCATATATCTAAAATTTTAAGAAAACTGCCAAACTGTTTTCCAATGAACCATTTGGTCAAATGTACCATTTCCAATTTACCATTTCCCATTTCTACCAGCAGGGTGTAAGAACTTCAGTTCCTCCACATCCTTGTTAATATTTAGCATAATTAGTCTTTTTTACTCTAGACATCCTCGAACATGTCAATTGACTGTGCAGTTTTAATTATCATTACCTAATGAATAATACTGCTGAGCATCTTTTCTGTACTCATTCACCACTCATATGTCTTCTTTGGTGAAGAGCCTAATCAAATTTTATTTTATTAAGTTGTATGTCTTATTATTGAGTTGTAAGAATATTTTGTATATTCTGGATGTAAATCCTTTCTCTGATTTTTTTTTCAAATATTTCCTTTGAGTCTTGACTTGCTTTCTGCTCTCTTTCTGTAGAAACAAAAGTGTGTAATGTTGATAAAATCTAATTTATTGTGTGTGTGTGTGTGTGTGTGTGTGTTCTAAACAAGAAAGCCTTGGCTAATCCAAGTCTTAAAAGTCCTTATATTTTATTATAAGTGATTTTTATGGTTCTAGGTTTTATTTTTAGGTCTATGACCCATTTTAAAATACTTTTTGTGTATGGTGCAAGGAAAGTGTTGGTGTGTTTTTCCTCACTGAAACAAGTTGTTCCAGCACGATTTGTAGAAAAGACTTTTCTTTCCCTGTGGAATTGGCTAGGCAACTTTATTGATGATCAATTAATTATGTATATAGGTGTGTGTGTGTGTGTGTGTAGGTGTATATGTGTATGTGTGTATTTATTTTTGAAGTACGCTATGGTCTAAATATTTGTGTCCCCCTGCCTCCAAATTCATATGTCCCCCTGCCTCCAAATTCATAGGTTGAAATCCTAAGCTCCAGGGTGATGGTAGTAGGACATGGGCTCTTTGGGAGGTGATTAAGTCATGAGGGCAGATTTATCATAAACGGGGTTAGTGTCCTAATGGAAGAGACCCCAGAGACTTCTCATCTTTTCTATTATGTGAGGACACAATGAACAGAAAGCCATCTATGAACCAGGAAATGAGCCTTAACCCCACACCAAATCTGTCAGTGCTTTGACCTTGGGCTTCCCAGCCTCCAGAACTGTACGAAAAACATGTATGTTGTTTTAAGCCAGCCAGTCTACTACAGTTTGTGAATTTTTGACTGAACTGAGCACAATTATGATAAGGGGGATTTCTCTTCTCTTTTATTTTTATTTTATTTATTTATTTATTTATTTGAGATGGAGTTTTGCTCTTGTTGCCCAGGCTGGAGTGCAGTGGTATGATCTTGGTTCACTGCAACCTCCGCCTTCCGGTTTCAAGCGATTCTCCTGCCTCAGCCTCCTGAGTAGCTGGGATTATAGGCATCCACCAGCGCACCTGGCAGAATTTTGTATTTTCAGTAGAGACAGGGTTTCACCATGTTGGCCAGGCCAGTCTTGAACTCCCAACCTCGTGATCTGCCTGGCTCGGCCTCTCAAAGTGCTGAGATTACAGGTGTGAGCCACCACACCTTGCCAATAGGGAGAATTTCTAAGTTGTCAACCAAATCTCTCATTCTTGACTCAATTTAATCTACCACGTTTTGCATTATACCAGGTAAAAATAGTAAAAGCTAATTCACTATGGGCTGTGTAGGTGCTCTCTCTCTCTCTGTCCGTGTGTGTGTGTATATATATATATACACATTTGTCTTGCAAGAATTTATGTGTTAGGTAATATTGCAATCTCCATCTTACAGATGCAGAAACTGAAGACAGTAATTACATATCTAGGTCAATTTCATCAATCAAATAAACTTCAGAGGCAATACTCAACCAATTTCATATATTGTGTCTTGAAAAGCTTGTTAAGACCTCTACTCTGGAGTTAACTCTATGATTTTATGAAATTTTCTGTAGTACAGCCTAAAGCCCCTCTACCCAGGACAGTATTTCAAGAGTTCATTCTTAGCGTCTACCCTCCAGAAGAAAAAAATAAATTCTAGGAGCCTAGGTTGAAAACGATCCTGGGCTAAGACTTGATAGGTGTAAAATTTAAGTCAGATTTGTGGGAAAGGTAAGGGAAAGTGCCAGGGGAAAGGACATCTTCTCTGGGAGAAGCAATTATATTATTATTACTTCCATTTTACTGCTAAGAGAATTGAGACACTTAGAGGGTAATTCGTCTAAACTCTTCCAGCAAAACAGTGTTTGAGGCGCAGGTATTAAAACCCAGGACAGTTTGATTCCAAAGCCCAGCCTGTTTCCACAGCACATCTTTCTTCTCATGCACTCTCACCAACTCCAACCCCATCCTTTGCAAGAATTTTCTTTGAAAGCAAACCGAATACTATGTAAGGAAGTTTAAGTAGAGAAAGTACAGACTCACCATAGAAATGCAAGATTGTTTAAACAGTGGGTATTGGGGACATGCCTAGCAATATTGGCCTGAATGCAGGGAGAAAAATATTATTCCCAGGATTGAGAAAAGGAGAGCCAAAATGTTTTCCCTGGATGCTTGAATGTGGTTGGGACTTTCGATAAAAGAAAGGGAAGAAAGAGCCTAGGTCTCAGTGACATCAAGTATTCAGAACTTAAAAGAAAGAAGAAAAAGGCTCAAAAAGTACTAAAGAGAAGCTCCAAGTCTTTTATAAATGGCTTACCCTAGATTTTCTACCTAATTCACCAAGTTAAGTAGGGAAATGGAAATTTATGGCTCTTCCTCCCTAGAAATTTGATCCTAACAATTAACTTACAATGAAATGGTAGCTTTCCTGAAAGTGTAAACTTTTAAACTATTTGTATTTTCTTAAAAGTAAACTATTTGCCTACTATTAAATTTCAAATATTCTGAAAGACTTGAGAGAAGAATTTTGGGGTCCTTTTTGTTTCTGGGAACGAACATGGAAGGTCAAATTTCTTTTGGGAAACTGCTCCAAAGAATGAGGAAGATTAAACTTACGCACTCCTTTGCTATTGAAATAGACAGTTTAATAGAGTCCTTCCTTTCCACACCACAGCATGGTGTGGTTCTAAGTTAGAATTAAAGGGCTGTGTGCATTTTCACCACGTGGTCTTTGTTAGCTTTATCCAGTTAGGAACATTTTCTCTTCATTAACTAAGAATCAGATGAACGTTGGCAGCAGAGTAAAGTTTGTTTGCAAAATGTTTGTAAAACAATAAATAATTGACTGAAAATATTAACTAGAAATTGAACTAAGTACTGTCCTTGTTGGCCATTTAACATTCTAAGTATATTCTTTATTAAACTAATTTTGTTGCCACCATAAAGGTACTAATTTATGAAAGCAAGAAAATTGTGATCATACTCCTAGAATTTTTTACAGTAAAAGTGTTTTGGTGGCTAGTTTTGGTCCACTTTGCTTCTGTTCCACACAATGGAATTAAGGAAATTAGAACACTATTCCACTGATGAAAACTTTCTCCTTCACCAAATTTGAGTTAGGCTCCTCTAGGATGACTTTTTGACAAGTCCCAACCTTGGGTTCTGTCCTTGGCCTGTTTGATCCAGTTTTTGCAAGACCCCTGCTGAGTTAGTTTAGGGAAAATCCTCTATACTTGGTATCTGATCACCCTTGATTTGTAATCAAATCCCAACCTCCCCATCCCCACACTCCATTATCTTATCACTCTGGCTTACTTTTAGCAAGGATCTTGTCTTGCCCCTACATTTCATCACAGTAATTTTCTAGTCACTGACACACCGCACCCTGTGCTTTGGCTTTAAATTCACACTTTTTCTTGTTGTATTTGGAGCTGAGCCCAATCTCTCTCCCTACTGCAAAACCCCCATTGCAGTACTCCCACTTGAATAGAATTTTCCTCACTGTCTTTAAAAATTTTCCTGAATAAGTTTTATTTAACATCACTCTTAAAATGTATGTAATCCCTGCATTTTCCTCATTCTGGAAGGCATTAAAATAATGCTAAAATACACATATATTCTGTAGAAATTATCCAAAAAACACAACCATTATATATACACACAAAGCCATGTGCATTGTATCTCATAAAAAATTAAAGGGATTTTTCAAAGCAACTTTAACTGATTTTTGCTTAGGTGCTAGATTTTTAAGGTCTCAACCAAAAGCTTTAAAAGACATTCCAGTCAGACTACTTTTTAACTGCCATTTAAAATACAAAGTAGAACAATTATTACAATTCTTTGCAGCTGACTTTTAAGACATATGTATTCAAATACCCAAACTTATGGAAATTGTAATAAGCATATAAAAATGATTCAGTCATATACTTAATTTAATCTGTTCTCAGTTTAGTTCCTTCCAGGACCAGGGAAGTAACACATCCATGCTTGCTTCCTACTACCCTTACTGGTTAGCTTTAAAAATTTAAGAGAACAAAGAATAACAGATTCTTTTTTTCCTTCTGCAATATCAAAAGTCAGAGTCAAAAACAAGAGAGAGAGAAAGAGAGAGAGATCGGTCAAATAATAATTGAGGAGCAAATTGGCCTAAGAATTTGCATTTCTATAAGAGCTGATATATTTTTCCCTGACTTGATCACAGGTTCCTTGGCTTTATGACTGCCTATATGCCCCCCTGTGCCAAGGAACAGTGCTTTGTTGCTACATATGACTAGGTGGAAAGTAAGATGCTTTGCCAAAATTTATCCCTCACACAGCATGTCACTTTATTTCTTCAGTGTTCATTGAATTTTTCATATTACAAGTATTTTCTCAATTTACTTTTTTTTTTTTTTTTTTTTGAGATGGAGTTTTGCTCTGTTGCCCAGGCTGGAGTGCAGTGGCGTGATCTCGGCTCACTGCAAGCTCCCTGTCCTG
The DNA here is from genome assembly GCF_043159975.1 of Macaca nemestrina. Lineage (NCBI taxonomy): Eukaryota > Metazoa > Chordata > Mammalia > Primates > Cercopithecidae > Macaca > Macaca nemestrina. The sequence goes on along the minus strand of NC_092135.1, from coordinate 61,835,152 downwards.
GGTTCACGCCATTCTCCTGCCTCAGCCTCCCGAGTATCTGGCACTACAGGCACCAGCCACCACACCTGGCTAATTTTTTTGTATTTTTAGTATAGACAGGATTTCACCGTGTTAGCCTGGATGGTCTCAATCTCCTGACCTTGTGATCCACCCGCCTCGGCCTCCCAAAGTGTTGGGATTTTCAGGTGTGAGCCACAGTGCCCGACCTCAATTTACTCTTAAAAGCAGAATATAGCTGATGTGATTGTCAACCTAGCGGCACATTAGAATCACCCAAGAAATTTCTAAACAATATTAATACACAGGACTGTTTTCCAGAGATCCTGATTTAATTTGGTCTGGGGTGGACCCAAGGTATTGGAAAAAAAATTTAGCATCCTAGATTATTCTAATGTGCAGACAGGTGGAAAATTATTAAAGAATCTTCAATATTTGTTTTGGACACTTAGAGAGGTTCTCATACAAAATCAAGTGACAAGAGGGCAAATACATTTAACATAGATTTAGTAATATTTCCTTTGAGTGTGATTTTATGCTGATAAATGTTGGATGTCGTTAAACAGCCTTTTAAACATGGTTTTCAAAATACATACTAAATGGTTAAATTGTAGAGCTGATGACTAAAACGATATAAGACAACAATAAAAATATTAAGCAATATTAATTGAGTACCTAAGATGGATAAAGAGTACATAAAAACAGAATTATACTAACATTATACAAGTGGGTAGTTACAAAATTTCCAGTAAAATCATTACACAAGGATATAAAAAGTGACTGATAGCAACCACAGGAAATAACTTACACCTCATTTGTCACCCCTTACAAATTTCAGTACAGTCTTAAGAATGTATACATAATATAAATTATATAATAATATTTCAGCTTAATCCTAGGTATTATAAAATTATTTACTATGATATTTCATTACAATTACTTGACCGAGGTGCAAAATTATCACTTCAAAATTAATATCAATTAAAATTATCAATATTTTAACTTGCCATTTTCTGAAACATTTATTTCAAACTAATATTTTACGCTACTAGATTTTTTTTTTGCTATGACTTTTAGTGATTCATTAATAAAGGGTTCTAAAAAGCTGAAAAGAGTAAGCATTTAATTTATCAGTTGAATGTTGAACGAATGAATGAATGAATGGGGAGCATAAAAATTGCTTTTTATTTTTCACACGTCAATATTGAGATTTTTTTGTAACATTTTATTATCTCAGTGACAATCAGAAATGGTTATCAGAGGTCTGAAAATAAATTCATTAATGTGGAAGGAGCCCAGCGCAAACCCATTCTAGTCTGTTTATACTTTGTTCTATTTTACTTGGTGTATAAGGGATTAAAAGTTGCCTAGTAATACTAGCTGGCATGTATCTTTTCTATATGCCAGGCACTATTCTAAGCATGTTACATATATTAGCTCAGTTAAGAACTTCATTAATAATGAGGCTTCAGCTTATATGGATCATCATTATTTATAAATTCTAAAGAAAATGTTTTTAGCAGAGCTGATTAGATCCAGTTGGCTTCCAGGAAATGTATATCAGAAAACCAAATCACTAATTACATTTTAAATATTCAGAAGTGGTTTTTTGAACAAAAGTAGTTCTAAAGACGTTATTCATAATGATGCTAACCTTTTTGATGAATTCAAGAATGACTCTGCATCCTAATCTTTGATATTTCACTTTTTCTCTTTCTCTTTATATTTTTACCACTCTTTTCAGTGATTAGTGCTCAATAATGAGGCCAAAGTTGACTTCTTGCACTTGTTGCTCTGACTATACTACCCACTTTCTATAATCTCAGTGGCATCTGGGATGAGAAGCAGCCACTAACCAGGCAATTCAGAGCCTTTCAGAAGCCTGTCCTGGACACCTCCATATGCTTTTGCTATCTCCGATCCCCTTTTCCACAGTCCAACTCCCCAAGCTCACTAATTGACTATCTGTGCTTCAAGTCTCCCCACTCTGTTTTCCTAATTCTCCTCCAGACTGCCCCTCAAAGTGAGTTTACTGCCTGCTTCCCTTTTCACCTTTAATACAATGGCTGAAGAAAATAAGACTTCCCTAGCAGAAAAGCTATACCAATTTCTTTTAGTCTCTTTATTAGAAGAACTTTTATGAATTGAATTGTGTCTCCCAAAATTCCTATGTTAAAATTCTAATCCCTAGTTTCTGAGAATGTGACCTTTTTGGAAATTAGGTTGTTAAAGTTATAATTAATTTAGTTGAGGTCATGCTGGTGTAGGATGGACCCTGATCCTATATGACTGGTGTCTATAAAAGGGGGTAATTGGGACACAGATGTATACACAGGGAGAATGACTGTGAAGATGAAGGCACAGATGGGGGCCATGCGTCTACAAGCCAAAGAACACCAAGGATTGCCAGCAACCACCGGAATCTAGGAGACGAATGAAGCAGATTATTCCTCACAACCTTCAAAAGGAACCAATCCTGTCCAACCTAGAAGTTCAGACTCTAGCCTTCAGCAATGTTAGACAATAAATTTCTGTTGTTTAAGATATTCACTTTGTGATACTTTGTTACAGAATTCCTAGCAAGCTAATACAGAAACTAAATACACAGCTGGCTTTACTGCTCTAACCTTGTACTTTGTTACCTCTCTAAATGATGGGGGTGCTCTCTTCAGAAGTAGTTATAATGAAAACATTCTATCACCTCCTACAAGGTAGCTAGATAAGGTAGTCAAAACACTGGATCAAGGAATGGAAAGATCTGGGTTGACTTTTATTTCCCTCTATTTCTTGCTATGTATATTCGGGGAAATTGTCACTTAACCATGTTGATATTCTCATCTGTAAAATGAGATAGCAATACAAGATATTATTGAAGATAGTATAGATGGATAAGATAAGAATTTAGGCTCTGGAATCAGACAGAACTAGGTTCCTGGTCGCCTCTCTACTTACTGCCATATAATCTCAGGCAAGTTCCTTGAGGTGGTCACTCCTTTCTGTAACAGAATTAAATCTAACCACAGGCATGGGCACTAGACCCAGATTGCAGCAGTGTGATAACATCTCCTTAGCCATGGCAATTGATTCATTGATAGACATGACACCCAGGCCAGGTCAACTGGCAACAACATAGATGGAATAGTTAAGGAGATGGTATTTTTCGTCAGGGTGCCTTAATTGAAGAGCAATCACAACCATCTCCTAACTATTAAAACTTGGTCAAGTTCCCTGACTTTCTAACTCTGTTAAAAATAAATAAATAACGGTTGAAAATTTTTCAACTCTGTTAAAAATAAATAAATAACAGTAATAATAATAACTAGCTCTTGGGAATTTTGTGGAGTGCAAAGGTTTTAACACAATGCCTGAAATGAAGTCTTCTTGTTTTTGTTTTTTTTGAGGCAGAGTCTCTCTTGTTCTGTCGCCTAGGCTGGAGTGCAGTGGCATGATCTCAGCTCACTGCAACCTCCGCCTCCTGGGTTCAAGCGATTCTCATGCCTCAGCCTCCCAAGTAGCTGGGATTACAGGCGTGAGCCACCATGCCGGCTAATTTTGCATTTTTAGCAGAGATAGGGGTTTCACCATGTTGGCCAGGCTGGTCTCGAACTCCTGACCTCAGGCAATCCACCCACCTCAGCCTCCCAAGGTGCTGGGCGTGAGCAACTGCATGCAGCCAAATGAAGTCTTCTTAGTGATATTTTTATTCTGTGTCCTTCCCAGGTTTGTCAAGTTAAAGGTGACAGGGAAAAGTCTTTTCTTTTTCTCAGGTTAGGAAACAATTGGGATGTGACCCTAGGGATGTCAGCAGCCACTAATCCAGCCCCCACAGAGAAGCAGGAAGAGGGAATGTAGGAGAGCGTTCTAGCAGAGCTGGATCCTCCATCCTAGTGCCTAAGGTCCTACTGGAAATCTGTGAACTATTCTGTTGTGTGCCAGTAACTCTCCTTTTCTCACTTAAGCTAACACTAGTTGAATTCCTATGCTTTATACATAACTTAATCTCTCTCTGTCTTTTTCCACATCAATAAAATATAGTCAGTAATAGGTGCTACTTCACATTGTGTAGATAAGATATAAAGTTCTCAGCATAACGACTGTCACTTAATAAGCAATTTGATAATTATTAATTCACTTTTAAGGTTAAGAAAAAAGTGAACATACATAAAAGTATTTTGATAAAATAAACTCTGAAGTATTATATCAATGCAAGATTATCTCACAATAAAGGTTATTTTTGATTATCTCATATAAAATAAAGATTGACCAGAGGAACTCCCATTGCTCCTGACCAAAATTTCTGTGGGCTTCCGCCCTAACAGATTTAGTGATGTAGTTTGTGCTAGTGAAAAATTTTCTTTGCCTCTATGTTAAGATAGAGAAAACTAGGTTTATGCATATGTATGTAATCAATTCATGATACTGGCTCCATCCACCAAAGTCACATAAAAATTACGTCACTACTGGCCAGGTGAGTTTTGGCAGGTTACTTTAAGACTTTGAAACTTAGTGGGGTTTTTTGTTTTGTTTTGTTTTTGTTTAACCTTGGCCAGTATATTTGTTCTAATTTTCCTATAGCTACAACAAGTAGGGAATACAAAACTGTAATATAAGTATCATTACCATGAACATTACCCTATTGATATCCAATCGCTCCCAAGAGTTCCTAGAAAGTTTCTAGAAAAGACACATAGGAACATTGAGGTAGGTGTTTCAAGTAAAAAACAAACAAACAAAAAAAATCAACGGGTAGAAAAAGACCCTCACTGAACGGGGATAAAAAAAAGTCCACTCCACGTTTCGGGCTGAAATGTAATGAAAGATGACAATAATAAGCCTTTTTTTCCTTATTAAACCTGAATCTTCTCGCATTTCCTTGATGGCCTCTGAGTGGTTACTAAGTGTACAGCTCAGTGATTGCCAAAGGAAAAAGTTATTTTAAGAATGAAAAGTTGCCAACATCTTCTGAAGGGTAAAACACTGTCCAGCAAAGAGCTAATGCCATCATATTGGTCCTGAATATCAAAAGGTTAGTGTGAACATGAATTCCAAAAAACACTTTTCTTCCTTTCAGGTAATTTAATACATTAGCCTGCCCTTTGCTATTATCTTTTTCTTTTAAATTTAAAAATATTTTAGCTGATTTGAATTAAGTATAATGGCAACAAGAGTAGTTGAAGTCAGGTCACTTTCGTTATTTTTTAAAGTTAGAATTATAAAACCTATTTGACTTTATGAATAATAAAGTAGTTATGGATAACCAGAAAAGGTGCAAATAAACATTTATATTAATCTTTATTCTCAGAGAAGTACTGTAAAAGTGAGAGAGGAGAATAGAAGAAACTAGTCAGGTAGGCAGTTAGGGTGGGTCTTCCATTGAATTCTTTCAAACAAAAGAACAGCCTACAGGTATAGATAGATGAGGGAACTTGCACAAGGAAGCTTGCCTAAGACATTCCCACAGCCACACAGATAAGAAAGCCTACACAGGTGACTGGCCCAGACATGTCCATGATGGAAAATTCCATCCCCTGACACATGTGCAGTAAGCGGAACAAAGCAATATGGAGTTACTCAAACTAAGGATCTGCAAGCGCACTAGGAGGATGGGGTGGAGTTGGCAGAAATATGTGCCTTGCGCAAATGAGATGCCCAGCCCTCATCGGTTTCTTATAAAAGTTTATGCATTCAACTTAAAAATGGCAACCCTCTTCTGGGTCCCCTCTCCACAGCACAGAGCTTTCTTTTTGCATCTATTAAACTTTTGCTCCAACTTTACCATTGGTGTCTGCATTCCATAACTTTCTTGATCGCGAGACCAGGAACTTTGGGTGATACCTTGGGCTATAAGAAACTGCTGCATTGTGGTGCATTGGTGAGACTGTAACAAAAGTAATGTAATAATTTATATTATTTTAAATACCTGGTATTTTGGGGTTTGTTTTGTTGTAAAACATGATTAAGAATCTGAAAGTTTACAGCCCCTTCTTGGTGATATGCTTAAGTTTCAAAATTCGTTTGATATTCGCCAGGCGCAATGGCTTATACCTGTAATCCCAGAACTTTGGGAGGCCGAGGTGGGTGAATCACGTGGTCAGAAGTTCGAGACCAGTCTGGCCAACATAGTGAAACCCCTTCTTTACTAAAAATACAAAAAACTAGCCAAGTGTGGTGGTGTGCGCCTGTAATCCACAGCTACTTCGCAGGCCGAGGCAGGAGAATCTCGGGAGGTGAACCCGGGAGGTGGAGGTTGCAGTGAACTGAGACTGCTCCATTGCACTCCAGCCCAGGCAACAGTGCTAGATTCTGTCTCAAAAGAAAAAAAAAAAAAAAAAGTTTTATTTCTATCTCACAAATTATCATTAACTTTTCTTTCTCTTTTTTCTTTCTTTCTTTTTTCTTTCTCTTTCTTTCTTTCTCTTTCTTTCTTTCTTTCTTTCTTTCTTTCTTTCTTTCTTTCTTTCTTTCTTTCTTTCTTTCTTTCTTTCTTTCTTTCTTTCTTTCTCTTTCTTTCCTTCCTTCTCTCTCTGTCTCTCTCTCTCTCTCCTCTCCTTTCTTCCTTTCTTTTTTTTTTTTTTTTTTCTGGAGTTTCCCTCTGTTGGAGTATAGTGGATATGCTCTCAGCTCACCGCAATCTCCTCCTCCCAGGTTCAAGTGATCCTCCCACCTCAGCTTCCTGAGTAGCTGGGATTACAGGCACCTGCCACCACACCCAGCTAATTTTTGTATTTTTAGTGGAGACAGGGTTTCACCATGTTGGTCAGGCTGGTCTCCAACTCTGGACCTCAAGTAATCTACCCACCTCAGCCTCCTAAAGTGCTGGGATTACAGGCATGAGACACCGCACCTGGCCAGAATTAACTTTTCTATTAGTAAATCATACATTTTTTAAAACTCCCTTCTCTTTTCAAAGTGTATCATTGTTTAAATTTTTTTTTCAACTTTTCATTTTCTTAAATATCTTAGTTTAAAATTCTTAATATAAAGACATATTTCTTTCAAAACATTAATTCAATTTTGGGTGAGGTTGCTGTAAATCCTGAGCAGAAATAATTAAGCTTTGTTACTATAATTTTCAATTTGCAATTATAGTATTGAAAGAGATCATTCAAATTTTAGACTTGACAAACTGACAGCATATTAGAAGAGAGGGCTTGATAAACCACAACTTTAGCTACAAAGAACAAAAATTAGAATAAATAGCATAATAAAAACTGGTAATAACTATAAAAATATAATTAAATGAAGCCTGAAAATATCTGACAAAACATCAGGGCAGCCTCTTCAAATCTTGTGTGCACCACCTGTATTATAAATCATGTTTCTAAAATAAACCCAATTGTTTGCATTTCAGTGTGTTTTCAGAGACATGAAACTGATGAAAACATTTTGTAAAATTTAAAATCAAAACTTAAGACCAGGCATGTTGGCTCACGCCTGTAATCTCAGTACTTTCAGAAGCCAAGGCGGGCAGTTCACTAGAGGTCAGGAGTTCGAAACTAACCTGGCCAATGCTGTGAAATCCCATCTCTACCAAAATTATAAAACAAATTAGCCAGGTGTGGTGGCAGGTGCCTGTAATCCCAGATACTTGGGACACTGAAGCAGGAGAATCACTTGAACCCAGGAAGCAGAGCCGAGATTGCACCACTGCACTCCAGCCTGGGCAAGAGTGAGACTCTGTATCAAAAAATGAATAAATAAATAAACTTAAAAACCTTACCTTTGCAGCTCTCCAAAATTATAAAGAGGCAAGGAATCGGAAGCTTAATTAAAATTCTTTATAACAGTTAAAAATTGAATCAGCCTATACCTAACTTTCCATACTCTTGAACCACAGAAATCTCAAAGGTAAAAATTAACAAGAACTAAAAAATCTTATGTAAATTGGAGAATAATGAAAAGAAATATAATTACAATTTAAAACACTAACAGTTTTTTAAGGGGCCAAGTTCTATTAAATGGAAAATCTTCTGATTCTACAGAGCTTACTAATGGATTTGGTTAGGCCAAATTCACCAATTTAAATTAGAAACAGCCACTGGAGATTGTTTAGTTGCTGTGTATAGTGGCATGAATTTGGTCCTCAGAGGGAAGCAGATGAAGAGGAAAGATGACAGTGAGAATGGAGAGAGACCAACAAGCTAATTCTGATCAGCGCAGGTCAGTGTACATTAGCATGGGAAAAACTTCAGTCATGGAGTGGCCTGAAGAACATAAAAGTCTAACATTCCAAAGTTAGAGTGGAATGGTGCGAAGAACCACTCATATATTATAAATGAGAAGTGTTTATATCACAGAAAGCAAGGAAATTCAAGTGAATTTGGATCCATCTCTCCCAAGACATTAGCAAAATCTAACAGCACATGAATTCCCTCAGAGTTTAATTTTATAGACATATACTAAAAGGTCTGGTTTAACAAAGTGAAGAACAACATTCTGCAAGACAACCTACAAACTAAATGTGGTCATTAGAAAGCCTTGGGCCTCAACCATGGGCCTCTCCCCAAGGTTGCCTTATGACATTGTAGCTGGTCATGTTCACGAGTTAGGAAGCAGATCCCTCCCCAATCACACCTTCAGGTGAGACCAGAGTGTCAGGTGAAATGCTAAAACTTCATCAGACAACTTGAGCCAGATACACCCATCTAAGCTATGCCTGCAGAATTTGCAAGATTAAAAAAAATAGTTTCTTGTTTTAAGTCACTGGGTTTTGGAGAAATTTATTTCACAGAGTACACTAATACTTTGATGGATAGCAAAAGAGAGATTTGGAATGTAGGGGTGCTACTCAAAAACCCTCCAATCACACCATAATAATTTCCTCTACATACTCAAAATGCTAAATCCTACACAAAACAGTACATTATGTCACTGGTCTTAAATCTACCTCTTTCAAGCTTCCAGAGTGATTCTACTCATATGACTTTTCAAAAATTTTAGTTGTCATGGTCCAAAAATCATCTGAAGAAATTAGAAGCATGAGACTAGGACAAAGAAGAAAGAGCAGGAATGGGAAGCAAGGTAGTGACTACTATGAGCCACACACTGTTCTAAATGCTAAATTCTTTAATTCCCACAGTAACCAGTAGAGTAGGTGCTATCATAATCCTCATTCTACAGAGGAGAAAATGGAGACACAAGGAAATCCAGTAATTTGCCAAGTTTATGCATTGGTAAGTGATGGAGCTAGGACCAGAGGTCAGGCTAGCTAGCTTACTGTGCTTTATTACTATATCCCACAATTTTATTTTTAGCAAGTATTAACATCCTTTCCCAGCATGACAGATGGGTAGGGACTCCTTTCTCAGTGAAGTTAGTTCTTAGAAGGAGAAAGGGTGTGGTATTAACTCCCCTGCATTTCCTGCCTTTCTGCCTTTATATCTTCTTAGACAAGGAGAAGCCAGGAGATGGAAAGAGACAGCCCTATTCATCTCAGCAACAGAGTGGACACTCACAGGGTTAGATGTCCTACTGAGATGTCAGTGAGGGTCTCTTTATTCAATGCACAAATGAGAGGTTATATTTTCCTGGGGAAGATAAAAGGAAAGAGATACTCCTGTTTTATCTTTTTTCCATGACTGTTAGAGTAGGAATATTTTACAGTTTGTGCTACTACTTACCTACTTACTAAAAATAGATCTTTAATTAAATTCTTTCTTATGGGAGGTGGTATCCTTGGTTTTCATGTGAATGATCCCCTATTTCATCTGTCTGCTCAACGCATGGAAAATTATTTTCTGCTATTGTTTAAAGGGAGAATCATGCACATTAAGATGGGAGAAATGGAAAGACTCATATATTTTGCTAATTAATAGAGATAAGCACATGGTTACAAAAACACACACACACACACACAAAGAACCTGAGGTAACAGTATTTCTCACTCTATCGAAAGAACACAATACTTCTAGAGCTCACAGTTAGTAAGAAACCTGACTTGTTGACAGCTGGAAATATTTGTGAATGTCACTCCTATATTCTTTCTACTGCCTAGATAGTGCTTTTTTAACACTTAAATGTCAAGAAGTTTGAATCAGTGTAAATAGGTTGCCTCCACATCAGTGACAGCAAAATCTCATAATGTTAGAAGAATGAGACAGAAGTCAGAAAGTTTTTTATGTTTTTGTCAAAAGATCATTAATTCAATATTCATTGCTAATAATTTATAAGCAATATCTCATAAACATTAGAATGATTAGTAAGATGTCTCATAATTACTTTCACTTTAGTGACAAATGATTTACTAATAACTTGGTTTTTCCTATATAATCATATGTAGCCTTTAGATTCTATGTAAACCTGTCTCATAAATGAAACCAATGTATATAATGAGATGCCTCTAATAATGTCAGTAATGAAATCATACTGGAAAAAAGTAAAGCAGTGGACATGTCTCTGACTGAACTCTGATGTTTAGCAAACCATGTTATAAGGAAATGCCACTAAATATAGTACCATTACCTGTACAGTTATTAGCACTGTCACTGAAAACAGGAATGGCATTGTGGTGTTTGAATTTATATGGAAAGGTGGCTGTGAAAACATTATAGCTCCATTGCATCTGCAAGGGAATTCTGAATCAAAATTGGAATAGAATCTCCAGTAAGAATAGAGAAGCTAGAAGCAGAATCAAGGTCTACTGTGAATTACGCAGTTCTTTGGTTGTCAGATTATATTCCTTTCCATCCCACAAAACTAAAAATGTAAATAGAATAAACATGGATTGTACATAGATCTCAAAAAGGGACAGGAAAAAAGAGCCACAGTGTTGATCTAGGTCAGGGCTGTTAAGCTTTTACAGAAGTCTTAGAAGGATATTATGTTCATAGAACTATAATTATCTGTACCAAAGCATGCTTTCTTTACTCATATTGTAATAATTCCTTTTGTCCATGCTCCAATGGTTTATGAATGGATTTAGCCCATTAATTTGTTGTCTTGAAAGGTTATTAAAGTTTTGCAGCTAATTTTTTACCTTCCAAGTGTGCCTGACAGAAGTATTTTGAGCAAATGATATAATTTTTCAACATAAAATATCAATTTATGCATAACTTTTCTTTTGTGGCTAACTGGAAAAATTAATATCCATGAGCAGATAGAATGATATAAGGAAATTGACACACCAAAGAGTTGATTATCAGAAACACAAATAAAAACAAACACTTCTATTATGTTATCAATCAGAGTAATAAAACTTGTTGGATATCTACATGTATCGACAGAGCTTGTCTACATTTCTTTACAGAGTTCGGTGGGCAATCTATGTTTGGCTTACTCTGGAGTATTTAATCATGCCCCATGATCCAGGAAAAAGGGCTGCTCATGTAAGAAGTCCAACATACACTACATGGCACTTTCACTACATTTTTCTAATGAAAATTGCCAAATTCTTATGTGTACCTGATCTTGCTAAGAAATACAAACCTCAAATCATGACTACATTTTCACTATTTTCTTGGCTTTCTCTTTTTTGTTAGAGTTGACTACAGAGTTATCCTCTCATAAAAGCCTTGACTGGACATATTTTGTAGGGAGAAATGTCAAAGAGTTCCTCTAGTTTTTGGTGCTGCCTTCCACCTTACAATGTAACAACTTCATCAGCACCCCGGCCCAGTCTTAACATAGTAAGAATTGCTAGAATTTCTATTTTGCTTCATGGAATCACAAATATATATTAAATCTGATGCTTCCCATCTTCTATCTCAGAATACTTCCAGATAGTGAGAGGCACTTAGCAAAGAAAAAGTAGGAAAGAATTACATCTTGACACACTATTATGATTTCTTTAATTCTATAGCAAGCTATAAAACACGTAAGTAACTATATTGTATAATTAATGTTAATATTGAAATTGTTTTGGTGAACAGCATATGTTTTGTAATAACCTATGGCCTATTATATTGGGAATTAACTAATTTCCATTCTTCCCTTCTGTTCTTGTAAAAGAATTCTATATTTTATTTGGGAAAGTCAATGTACTCAGCTAAAATGCTACATGTCCTAGCCTTCATTGCAATAAGGTAAGTTAATGAGATTAAATTCTGGTCAAAAATGTTATAAATAGAAATTTTAAGCCTTTTGTTTTTTTCCATTTCTATCCTCAATCCTATTTCCTGCTCAAATTGCACATACGACGAGTGTAGTTCTGGCAGCCATTTTGGATCTCATGAGGTATTTCTGAGGGTGGAAGTCACATGATAAAGATAATATTTGAGGAAAATTGAAAGAGCCTCTGTTCTTGAAGACGCCCCCGAGTAACTATTTTAGCCCTGGAATGCTTTCTTTTACACTTCTTTTTATTCACTTTTTACACTTCTTTTATGTGGTAGAGAAGTAAATTATCTTTTTTAAAGTAACTGTTGCTAGCAGCCAAGTGAATTCCCAACTTAATTTGTGTCTAACTAGCATTCCTTCTCTCTTATATTCTGTGAATTTTCCTTGCCATCCCTTGTCACCATCCCCCAGACAATATGACAAAAATGGATGTGAAACTCTAGCTCCTCTCTTTCCAGCATGGTTCATGATTGGTTGGAGCCAGTAGTGGTGATTTGATTCCCATTACGAAGTGATGGGTTTTGGTGTGGGTATGTGGTGCATTTTTTGCTAGGACAACTAAGACAAAATCAGCTGGGTAACTTCTCAAAAGTTTTTCCTTACTCTTAAAAAAGTACATGAGATAGTTTCTTTTTTTTTTTTTTTTTTTCTTTTGCATATTGTCATCTTCAAGTCATACAAAGAACTGTGGTTGCCATCTTGAAAACATGGTGCCTAAAAGGATAAGTCAATATATTCAGGATGGTAGAGTTCAGGGGAACAGTTGCTAGTGTTGAGCTGACCAATGAACTAAACCTGGAACTGTCGTCTTTTGGACATTTTGCTATGTAAAATAATAAATGTCTTTATGAATCAGCTCACTTTCAGTTGTATTTGTTGGTATTTTAAGCAGAAAACATTCTAGAAACTGCCGAGGTAATATCTTATTCATGCCTTTATCATACTGCTTGAGTTAACGGGAAAGGTTGGTAAAGGTGAGGAATGGCAATGGGAGACCCTAGGTAAAGACAAGGGGCCTTAAAAAGAGCTAAAGGAGACATTACAAATCTTTGTGAAAAGGATTTCTTAGGAGAATTTGAAGGACTGCTGATTGTTATGGTTCCCAGCTTCACAATTTGGCCTAGAATTAGTCCTATTATAAATTTCTGGTTCTGCAGTGAATCAGTAGATATTAATGGATTATAAACATTTGTTCTTCTAACAAGGTGATATTTTACCCTTTTACTACTACTAAAAAATAGAATTACTGTCACTGTTTTTAAAGTCATATCATAGAGTTAATAAATAGCTAAGTTTTTGTCAGTAAAATACTGGAAATTTAAGACCTTAAACTGATTTTCTTCAAGATGTCCCAAGTAATAGGTAAATTCAGAATTAAAATACATTCAATTTTTAAAGACTCTAGATCCTGAACACTTTCTAAGACTAGAAATATGATTCCACTGGACATACATAATCTTTTTTAAAGGAAAGAAAAAATATTTCTTTTACTCCAAACAAGCTATTGCAGCTTCCTAGAATTGCAATAGTATTAGCAGATATATCTGCATATTTATATACATGAATGCATTTGTGTAAATATATATGAACACACATATATCTGAAAACATACATACATCTTAAATTATATTTATTTGAAAATAAACCCATAATTGAAGATTTCCTATTCATATACCTGAAACTGCACTTCAAAAAAATAAAATAAATATGCATTTATAACTGATCTTATTCCCAGTTAATACAAATTAATGGGCTTCCTTATATGACGTGTACAATGTCAAACTAAACAATTTCAGGTTAACAATAGCCACCTTGAAGATGGGAGGGGCTTATTTTGGGATTCAGTGATCTGACCTATCCGTCGGCAGAGTTAATTTTTCCTTTCATTTGCTTAAGCTTCCCCTTGTATATCATAGGTAGTAACAGCCTTTCATTTCCTATTGGAGTTTTCTCTTGGGCTGTTGTCCTGACTCTTCTTTTTCAACTTCCCCTTCCTTCCTAGAATTGTGTTGCTATCTACTTTTGATTTTATAACAATAAAATGGAAGCTAAAGTGTTCTTTGGGCACATCAGACTGTTCAAGAGAGTCAATAATATGATTGGCATATCTATCCCTTCACCATTTGTTAATGTGCATTGTGCTCAAATGTTCAAATTCACCAGGTCAGTGTTCCAAATGCTGACTGGAAATATTATCTAATGTGCATTGTATGCAGTAGAGTCACACTTCAATTTCAGCACAGGTTTTACACTTTAGTGCCTGCTCATAATCTAAATAAACATAGCGTTTCTCAGCTTAGATTTATTTCAGTCATGCTCTCTCCAAAGGATTTAAAAATTAAAATGACTTCATAGTAGATTGGGAATGTTTATCCATTTAAGATGGTTAGAAATATAAGGCATAATCATCTTTCTTTTAAGCGTAATACAGTTTTTGAATAACAGAGAAAATCATTTTGAACTACATTTAACAAGTAGCTTGTTTCAGCTTCGATATTAGCTTGATTTACCATCTGCAGAATTACCAATAACATGATGCATTTATTACCCGTAAAAGCTATTAGCAGGTCATTTTGTTCAGTTCATCATATGTGTCTTGAGACACAATCTGGCGTCTAACAGATTTTCATACATTGATGTCGCAGAGAATCAGACTGTTCTTTAATTGATTGTTTCTTGCTAGACTCCTTTTGATTAAAACAGGTTATGCTATTTGCTTTTACTTCCACATTTCTCCACTTCAAAGTCTGGCCACAGAAGGCAGAAATTATTCTCATTTCTCTGGATTCTTTTAATTCAAAGTGAATGTATATATTTAAAAGTCTGCCATAATCAAGGGCTTTAAAAATGACTTCAGTTTTTCCAATATATGACTCCCTCAACAAGAATGCAATCCTTACCATGCCTTTAAAAAACGGATTTATCTTTTCCTGCCAAGTCATCATATATCGAACCTCAGAACCTCAAGTGAGTACAGATCATAGGGACCAAAGGGAACAGAAAGGCTCCCTCAAAGTACTCTTTTCCTCACAATTTGCACAGACCCCGACAAGCAAAGCTGAATTGTGGTGATAGTGTTGTATCCTTCTCCAGAGGGAAAAGAAAAAAGGGTCTTTTGCTAAACTGATTTCAGAAGGCCTAACTCATATTGTTCATTTAAGCAAAGAGATTGCGAAGCTCCTGAGACAGCCCCCTCTCCTTAAACGAAACAAAAAAAAAAAAAAAAAAAAAGGAAAGAAAAGAAAATTCCAAAAGGTATGTGAACTCAAGGGAGATGGGGTCGGTGGTCCTGTGTCTGGCCTTCTACACACATTCCCCACACAGTTAACACTATAAAAATGAAAAGGCTGAAATCAGATCAGTACTCATCAATAGGAGTGAGTAGCAGCTTGCAGGCTCAAAACAAAAGCCTAATTCAGCCCTCAAAAGGTTTTTGTTTGCCTAATGTCAGAAACAAACATAAAACTTTCTATCATGTGACATCCATGACACTAGGAGAGAGCAGTCACCCTTCCCTTTAGGCTTCTGTCTGACACAGACAAAAGCCATCAATAGCCCTTTTGTATCCTACCTCAGCTTTCTGTCTTCATTGATGAGTCAGCCAATCATTCCCAATTGTCATCCGCTCCTTCCAGGTGAAATTCCAAAGTTCCCTGTCACAGGCCTCCAGGTCCCAGGGCACACTAATTCAGAAAATGATATTCTAGTCAATAGTACTCTTCGCAGATCAAACATTTTATCAGGAAACAAAAATCATTTTAATTCTTATTTGAAATTTTTCTGTTTCTTTATTGTTCCCACACATTTTGTGAAATATTGGCTCTTCTAAATTATTTTGGGTAACTAGAAATATGAGAGTATAATACATGTTATTTTGTCATTTTTGTACCAATTAACTCCTTAAAATTCACAGTAGATCTATACAAAGTATAGCTGCAAGGGGATTCTAAAAGATTTTTAATGATTTAAACTTGAAAGCCACTATTCAGAGCCAGTGATGCATTGAGGAAAATTATGTAAGTCATATTTTAGAAATTACTTTCACTCTAAAATTTATTTAAACTCAAGTTGTGCCAATCACTTAAAATATTGCACTAAATTTAACAGGAAATCTCTGGGTGAATGTTTAGTATAAATTGAAAAGCTTAAATGGCTTAAAAATAGCTTTGAAACATCATATAGAAACATGAGGCAGTTATGTTTAAGTGATGGGAGTTTAATGGTCTTCTCGTACATTAACCCTACACTCTGATGATGGGAAATGCTTTCATCTTACTCTAGAAATGGATAAAAATAAATATTTAGATTGAGTAAATCTGATGATTTATTTAGTTTCCTTACCTATTTGTAATATTTTTGAAATTCAATGAGGTGAATTTTTACAGCTCAGAGTTCATTAGCCTTCAAATATATAATAAATAGTATGCACTTGGGACAATTAACTGAAGTATAGTCCTGTCTCCTTTCATGATCATATGCTCCAATTTGCACAACTGTAAAATGATAAAACAGTAGCAACCACACTATTTTATTTGATGGAATACTTTTTTAAATTGACACTAACAAATACTATTCTTTGTCAGTTCTGAGGAAATAAGCATAAATCCTATTCATAAAAACATACCTGTATCAAAGGCAGTAGAAATGGCTAAAAATGTACCATTATTTGATTTCAAATTTAAAGTCACATTTTTCAATGAATCTGTTATGGGGAGTTATATTACAGGACGCAGCAAGAATTGTATGAAAGTTTGTACTTAATACAAATGTAGGCAGGTAACTGAATGAGTTTAAAGAAAAATATGTTTTTAAAATGATATGCTTCTCCAGATGAAAATATGAACTTTTGCCAGAATCCCTTTGAGAGAAGCAGGACAAAAAGCAAAATTCTTTGAAGTGTTCTTCAACATTATCTGGTCTAATCTGGGACTGCAAAGTTCTAAAATCTGTAGATTTCATTTACCAGCTCTGTACCAGTCGCTCATGTTAATAAAAAAAGGATCGGCTAAATGTATTAAAATAGCAGTTGTATCCTGAATTGTTTCCTCTGACATGTAAAATAATAGTTTATTATTATTATTCATAACACATTGCACAGAATTTCTGTGTAGGTCTGTGTAGATGTGATATAAAAGGTAATGTATTACCCAGTCAGGGTTCTCCAGAGAAATAGATCCAATAGGATATCTATCTATATAGAGAGAAAGAGACAGAGAGAGGGAGAGATTTATTGTAATGATTAGCTTGTGTGGTTATGGAGGCTGTGGAGTCCCACGATCTATGGTTGGAGAGAAGGAGACTCAGCCAATCACATGATGTAGTTCCAGTCTGAGCATGAAAGCCTGAGACACAGGAGTGCTGATTGTGTAGTTCCAAATGAAGTCCAAAGGCCTGAGAAGCAGAAAGCTGATGGTAAAATTTTTGTCCAAGTCCAAATCTGAAAACAAGAGAAGACCATTGTGTCAGCCCAAAGACAGGGAGAGAGGAAGCACAGACTCTTTAATTTGTCCTTTTGTTCTATACAGGGCTTCAGTGGATCGGATGAAGCCCACTCACATTGGGGAGGACAGTGTGCTTTACTCAGTCTACTGATTCAAGTGTTACTCTCACCCAGAAACACTCTTAGAGTTACACCCAGAATAATGTTTAGCCAAACATCTGGGTTCCCCATGGCCCATTTAAGTTGATCCAAAATTAATTATCACAGTAATGCACTGTAATTTTATTTCATTCAATGGCTTTCTTAATAGTGAAAAGTGAGATCAAATAAATTACCTTAAATCCTAACAAAATTTAGTTTTTAGGTTTCTATTTCCAAATTTGGTAGAATGCTCTATGATAAATGAATTCTAGGGATTTTAACATTATTTTTAAAAGTAGATATTATTATTCCCATTTAGACATGAATAAACTGAGACTTCAAGATGCAGTTATTTCTCTTTCTTTTCATTAAAATGGGGGATATGAATAAAACATCTTCCTTCTTACATGAGTTTGCTTTATTTTCATAGTGGGGGTCAAAGTCAATTCCATTTTATGAACCCAGATGATTGGGCAGTGGATGGATACAAGGTAGCATGATTTCTTACTTCTGTTCTTTGGAAATTATTTTTTTTTATTAGAAAACTGATGCAATTATCTATCTTTCTCTTAACCACCTGCTTACATTTTTTTTCAACTACGTAGTCCATACTCCAAAAGCATATGTTGGGAATATAAACTTTCCCATGCCAACTTTCATGATGGCATCTAGAAGTAAGTCAACCCAACTGGTACCTCCAGGGCCCCAGAATGGTGTAACAGCAACAACAACAACAACAACAACAACAAAACCCCACTAATCAGAGGATGGACACACATGGACACTGGCAAGTTTCTGGTAAATGTAAGTCTGGTTATCCATTTAATCATAATCCAATTATTTATTTAGTACCTGAATACATGCTACACACATCTCTGTAATCTCTGATTTATTATTTTATTTAATTCTCCCTACAGTCTTATGTGACATATTATTTTTCCCATTTTAGAAAGATGAAATGAGACCCAGGGAAGTTAAGAAGGTGAGAACCATTTGAATTGAGCTCCAGAGGCTTGCTTTGACCATTATGCCAATTCCCATATCCCTCATCTGCATAACGAAGGAAAGTTAAACTCTTGAAGTTTCTTCTTAGTTCTTGTCTTCTGTGACCCTTTTTCCGCTCTAAATTAACTTCCACTTGCTCTTCAAATCATTTTATTTCTTATTTGATCACTTTAATCCTTCCTCTAGATAAGTGATCCACACTTAATCAAGACATGAGATAACTCTCCCATTTTATCTCTTTTTCTTTCTGCCTCACTTCACACACACACACACACACACACACACCCACACACATTCCATTGTATAAGGTCGTTATGTTCTATGAAGTCCCTGCAAAATGGAATTAGCAAATACTGAATCATTGCTCTTAGAAGAAATGTAGAGTTAGGTTCCTGTAAGTCTCCGGTTACATTTTCATCATCCTATCAGTGTGTAACCTTGTTTCATGTGTGTTTCTCTTTAAAGCCATGTTATTTAACATATGTTGTTGTTTTATTAATAATGAACTCACAGCCAACATTATTGTAAGTCATGCCTGAATGAAGCTTATCTAACACATGTACATCCTCCGTAAAACACATCACAGCATTCTTGCACTTAGGAACTCAATACACCACTTCAGCACTATGTTTGGGAGCCATTTTAAACACAGAAATCACCAAGGAAAAGTACAAAAGTGCAAAAATTGAAGCACTAAACATACAATGAATAGGACACTTCGTTACAGTATGAGAGCTGAAACAAGAAGGCAGGGCATCACTTTGGCCTCAGCTGGGAATGTGGGTGTCGGAAAACTTAACTTTTTCATTGTTCTGCACATGTGCATATCTGCAAAGACTTAGAATGCATCATAAGTACTGATTTGGGGGATATAAATAAATATTAGTGAGTAGGCAAAATTTCAAATACAGAATCCATAAATAATGAGGATCCTCTGTGTATATCTCATCTTTGATCTCTGTCTTTCCATCTCTCTCCTTTCTCACATCCCCATTTTCTTCTCTTTTATCTTCTCTACAGACAACTAAGTAAAAAATACAAATTTTCTTTTCTACCTTGTTTCTGCCATCCTTATTGTCTTCTGCTTTTCAGAATTGCTAAGATTATTCGACACATATATACACACACAATTTGTGATTCCAAATCAATTCAGCACACATCTATGTTGTCATCGTTATGGCTGATTATAATTATTTTATAAAACATGATTTCTGCTTGAGAAGTGGTCTTTAAAATGTTCCTAATAACAGAGAATCAAAGGCAAATCCAGGAATTCTTGCTTTCTCCTTTCTTTCCCTGACCTCTATATCACCTCACACTATACAGAGGCAAGAATGTCTATATTTCTGATTTCTTAAGCTTCAAATTACTTGCATTTAATTTAGCAGTCTGCTCTTCATTGGAGACTAGTTGAATTTACAAAAGCAATTACACCAGTTTCCTGTGACTTTGAAGGATATATATAGTTGTGTTAATTAAGTAGAAGAGGAGAATGTGGATTGCTGGTGATTTTCCAGTGGAAAAAAACAATTGTCATCGTCTGTGCAGCATTAATTGCTACATAGGGTAGGAGATTAATATTTTTAACATTTTAAGTGGTTTTGCATAAATGTTAGCAATAAGCAAGCCATTTTATGTCTTATTGGTTTGCATTTTTAATAATATTGGAATGTTAGCCTTCTCATAAAGAAAAGATTGCAGCAAAACTGAAATAGTGTTTCAACCTTGCTAGTTATGTGCAAACTGACCCCATGTACCCTCTTTGGGGAACACTCATAGACAGTGGTACTGTTGAAATCATAAAAAGGGGAAGAGGTAATTTATTTTTAATTTTTCTTACATTTGTGAATTTAGTGCCAGGAAAGGCTAACAGCATTGTCTAAGGACTCCAAGGAATATATGCCATGAACACTTCCTCCATCTTTTCTTTTCTTATATTAGGTTTGGCCTTCTTTTAAAAACACATCATTAAGTTGGTAAAACTGCACCGAAATATAAATTGGCATATTCACTTGTACAAAGATAAAACTCAACCAGATTCTTCATTTATTATTTAACCTGGACAAAGAATCTGAAAATGTAGTGATCGTTACTCATTCATTCAACAAGGATTACTGACCTCCTAGGATATACCAGTCCCTGTTCTTGAGCTAGCAGTACTGTAGTGAACTGGACAAACAGGGCACCTTCACTCATCCAGGTGCAATCCATGGACATTCAGGGTGGCTGTCCTAACCTAGACGATTAAAGAAGAACTACAGTATTTTCGGATTGTCACATAAAATTTAGCCCAAAGCTGCCTCCTTACATATTTTAAATTTGGCCTAGTTTCTCTTTATGTAGTGAGCTGTGACCTTTCCAGATGTGTAAACAGACTGTAAACTACCTTGTTTCTATCACTGAGTTTCAGCCAATCATAAGCAGCCAACTATTCAAACCGTGATCAAATAAGGCAAACGGCAAGCTGTAACCAATCTGGCTGTTTCTGTACTTCACTTCTGCACCTCACTTCTGTTCTCTGTACTTCACTTTCCTTTTTCTGCCCATAAATTTTCAACTATGCAGCAGCGTGGAGTCTGCTTGAATCTATTCTGGTTTGGGAGTTGCCCAATTCACGAACTGTTGTTCCTTGCCCAGTTCAACTGTTCAATTTAATTTGTCTAAGGTTTTTCTTTTAACAAGATAATAGTAGAAAATAAAACAAAATAAAATAGTGTGATATTATAGAGAGTGCTTTATGTAATGAGGTTCAGGAAGGCCTCTCTGGAAAGGTCACATTTATGTTGATAGTTGAATGAAGAAAAAGCATGAGCTATTAAAAGATGGGAGAAAAGGCTTTTTATACATTGGAAACAGTAGATGTCAGAGTCTGTGGATTTGGGCTTCAACCATGAGGAACGAAAGGACCAGTCTGGCTAGGACAGAGTAAGAAGCAAGGGGAGATGAGGATGGTAAGGTCAAAGCCAGATCCTGGAGGGCTTTGCCTGCCATGGAGAAAACATCGGATTTTATTCTAAGGGCAAAGAAAAATCATCAGGGATATAACCAGAAAAAGAGCAAAATCTGACATTTACTCATAAAATGGAATTTGGCTGCAAAGAAAATGAGCAGGGGAAGGCAAGGTGGGAGAAGAATGGGCAAAGGGGCTGGGCGGGGTGGCTCAAGCCTGTAATCCCAGCACTTTGGGAGGCCGAGACGGGCGGATCACGAGGTCAGGAAATCGAGAGACGATCCCGGCTAACACGGTGAAACCCCGTCTCTACGAAAAAATACAAAAAAACTAGCCGGGCGAGGTGGCGGGCGCCTGTAGTCCCAGCTACTCGGGAGGCTGAGGCAGGAGAATGGCGTAAACCCTGGAGGCGGAGCTTGCAGTGAGCTGAGATCCGGCCACTGCACTCCAGCCTGGGTGACAGAGCAAGACTCCGTCTCAAAAAAAAAAAAAAAAAAAAAAAGAATGGCCAAAGGATTGGATAAAAATCTTATTCATCATTTTAAGCCCAGGTCAAACAGAAGCAGGGACATTTGTCTCTTCTCCTATGCTCCAAAAGCACTTTATTTCAAATAGAACTTGTGTTATGGGCTAAACACAGTTTTATCTCTCCTGTGCTAAACTGGGGGAAGACTGACCAATGGCTCAATGCTCTTGTTCCTAGCATAGATTCCAGATCATAGCCAATGGTGAGTTGGCAGGTGCTGAATTGAAGTGAACCAAATTAAGAGGACACACTTAGGTCTGAATTTATTGAAAATAGCAGACTCTAAATACTAAGACAGTACATAACTGATCATTGAAAAAAGGAGAAACCTTCACAAATGTGGATTAAAAATTTCTCAAAACTATTAAAAGCCATTTTATTGTTACTTTAAATGCCAAATGAAATCTTGTACGTTTTGGAGAAAATTCCAGATTCTCCCAAGCTATGTCTCGATCTACATTTAGAAAACATGAGTATCTATTTCTTCAACCACATATCCATAAACTTTAGAGGTCATCTGTCATTAGAGAAAGTTCTTATTTTTTTTTTTCATTATAAGAGGAAATTTTGTTTACAAATCTAGAGAAGCCACTTTGTGCAAAGCTTGGTTTGAGCATCGATCATGGTGTTATAGGAATCTTCACCAGTGAAAAGATGATAGTCCCTTTTGCATTCTAGACCTGAGATTATTAATTTATTTTAAAAACTGTAAAGTGAACAATTCAGAGATACCAGAAATCATTCAGTAGGCTTTTCAACAAAGACCATTTTATTTTTTTTTTCCCTGAATATCAAATCAGATATTACTGCTCTGATTTCTGATGGAGTTTCTTTTGTTTCTAAAGATCAGACAGTTGAAATCCCCCTTCTTGGGAGGAACATACACAATCAAAGTTTCAGCATGGCCAAGTTCCATGGCATGACCTGATGTCTGCCTCCAACAGGCGAGGTGGACCAACCCCCTTTTTAAAAACCTAATTAAATTGATAGTGATGACATCTAATTATAACTTTTTTTCCTTACTTGGGGAACTAAGCAGCACACTTACTCCATTCTCTAGTAGAAATACTATTAAGTATATTGCATGCACAGTTTCTACAGACTGAAAATTTTAAAATAGAAATTTTGTAAAATATTTCTTACATTCCTTCCTTTGGTATTATTTGCAGGGAATCAGTCCTATTCTCAGAGAAGCGTACTGTAGAAAACCCCATAGTCAGTTTATCTACCCTGTCAGTTCATAGTGAAGATAAAATTGTCACATGAAAAATAGCCAAGTGTTTCCTCCTCCATAAGCTTCCAATGTAGGGATTTTCCACCCAAGTGTGTCTAGTACGTAAGACATGACATCTGATCTCATGAAGGGCAGTTGAATATATGAATATCTCCTTTTCATGTGCTTGCTTATAAGACTCCTTACAAAAATGTAGCATTATAGTACTATTGAACTATTAATATGAAATTGTGGATAGTTTACAGAACATATCTTCCCTTTTGAAATATCTTGGATATCAATGGCATAATTTTTCTCCTGAAGCTGCTCACTGACTAGAGATGGCCTATGTTATTTTAATATCTAGTTCTTATCAGGGTTACAAGGAGGAAGGTGGGGCTTTTTCAATGTTAATTAGTGTAACATGTATAAAAATGAACAATAGACTTAACAAATAGGTCACCTTTTTCTGCCTAGGAGGAAAGCTGAGCTGATACAGAGTTTCTGGGGAATTCTAATGCTGATGTTGTGAAGTTCTCCTATTTTTCAGTACAAAATCTAAGAGGAATAAAAAAGGAAAACTTACCCATTTGCATTTAGGGAATACACAGCACTAGAAAGAAAATCAGATTAAGTAGGATATTTAAAGAATAATTAATTTGGTATTTATGGAATGTAAAGTATTCGCAAGTTCATGATACTGTTATATGCTAATTAACACAGTCCCTGTGACCAGTGGCAATTTCAGAATATCTGTGCAAAAGGGCTTTTGAAGCTACATTTAAACAGCAAGCACTGTGTCTTTTAGTATGCTAATTTAGAGTTGGTTGATAAGTGGAGGTAGGTGGGATCTGGCCAAAATAATGCCCCTTTGATGTCCTCATGACTGTGCCAACACAAATCATCTAATCTCTCTCTAGCTTTCTCATCTGTAAAATGGGAGTAATAAAACAAATGCTGTCATAACTCTGTAAGTGGCATCCAAAAAAAATCAACCATGGCACCCTAGAGTTTTATTATTATGAAGTTTATGAAACAACTAGTGAGCCAGAGCAGCTGACTGGCTGGGAATTCCTGGGGCTGAAAGCCAACTGCCCTTCATTAATATATGAATTAAAGAGTCATAGAATTTTATTGTAAAAGTACTTGTTTCATAAGGTTGTTTGAAGACTGGATGGGGCGATGCATGTGAAGCACTTGACAGAATTGTCTCGCACAAAAAAGAAAAAAAAAATTCAAATTGGAATTTCTCCTTATCTCCTCCTTACTCTCTTCTTCCTCCTCTTCTTTTCTTTCTCCTTGTCTTTATTCTTCTGATTTTTTTTTTTTTTTTTTTAAGACAGGGTCTCACTGTGTTACCCAGGCTGGAGTGCAGTGGCACAATCATAACTCTGTATCCTCGAACTCCTGGGCTTAAGTGGTCTTCCCACCTCAGCCTCCCAAGTAGGTGGGGCTACAGGCATACAGGCACGAGCCACCATACCTAGCAAATGTTTTTCTTTTGTGTAGAGATGAGGTCTCACTATGTTACCCAAGCTGTTCTTTTGATTCTTATTCTCCAGCAATACCAAACATATCTAACACTCAACTATTCAATCATTGTGGAAACACTTATCCCTTTGTTTTTCATCATACCACATCATCATGAAGCTCCTTTTATATCTCTGACATTAATTTCCCTCTCTTTGGAGGACTTCTCTCTTTGATACTGTTCTCTAATTGATGATATTCATCAGGAAGCCATTTTTGGCCCACTGCTAATCTTACTCTATATATTCTTCCTAGGTAAGCTCCTTGTGCTCCTGGTTTTATCTACACCTGTGTGCTGAAAGTCCCAGCCAGTGTTCCAGCCATGACTCATTCCTTTATCAAATCTAGAAGTGAAGTAATTATAGTCTGCTTGAAGCTTAATTCTTTTACATACCCTTGTGCTTCTGTGCCAATTAGCCATCAAGTCCTATTTATTTTATCTCAATACCTCTCTACCATTGGTATAGCTGCCCAAACACAGGCCATTATCTTCTCTTTTCTGGGCATGGGGACTCCAGCTAAAATGGGCACTTAAATATGGCACTCTTCTGCTTGACACACTTCAGTGACAAGAATCAAAGCTCCTCCACCTGACCTACAGATTCCATTTTAATGTGGTTTCTCCCCACTTCTCCAGCCACTTTTCCAAGCACTTTCTGCCAGGCATTTTACAATTAATCAACTTTGAATATCTAATTCTACTCATAAACTAGGCATTTTGCTCCTCTTGTACCCTCTGTCCAAAAGCTCTCCTCCATTCTCCAACTTGACCTTGGCCTGACTGACTCTTACTAAATCTAGGATAACTCAGAAGTCATCTCCTTCAGAAAGCTTTTCCTGACATGCACAGGCTCATTAAGGTGTTCTTCCTTTTTGCTAGTAAGCAATGGCCCCATTGCTTTTGCATCTGTACCCCTACAACCTACAACCCTAGGAACAGTTTGACTGGGAGAAGAACTAATTCTCATTCTCAATAAATTCCCAATCCCTGGAATAATTCATGGTGTAAATGAGATGTTCAACAAAGGTTTTTGATTTGGTTGATGAAATCAATGCAAAACAAATACTAAAATGCTCAGTACTCACCTTTGAATTATAAACCATAATTAGATTAGAGAAAACACAATTCCAATATTTCAGAAGTTTGTCAACTACTTTGTGGATCAATATTACCAGAAACTTAAAAGACAATTTAGCAAAAAAGCAAACAAAGCCATAATTCAAATTGCGAATGTTTAACAAACATATGTTTGTGGAAATAAATTAGACATTATATACTGCAATGACTTCCAGAAAATGTTCTAAAAGTTTTATGTTATTTGTGCATGACAAAATGTTATAAAACTAATTTCTGCTTAGTTTCATAACAACACCTCTCACAATTCAGTTAGTCACTCAAATGTAAAGCTTAAAAGCTGTCGAATGTGGTGCTAGATTCATTTTGATTTCATTAGTGCCTGCTCCGGATAAGAATTGGTTTAGATAATTTTAAGGGCATCATGATGATTAAAATATGGTATTTGCCCTTTTAAGGTTTACATTATGGTAGGGATGTTTAGACAAGTATATAAATATCTATAGTACAAGGCACAATGAGCCTAAAGCTATAGAAGTGCTTTAAATAACATGTCATAGAGAATCAAAGGGAACAGACTGAATTAGTAGGATCAGAAAGGACTTTCTGAAGTAACTAGAATGAGTCCCTACAAGCAAAGCATATAAAAAAAGGTTTAGTTTTTTATTTTGATTGTGCTTTGGGGTTATTATAGAGATGCTTTTTAACTTAAGATGGAGTTACATCCTGATAAACCCATTATAAGTTAATAATATCATAAGTCAGAAATACATTTAATACACCTAACCTACTGAACATTATAGCTTAACTTAGCCTACCTTAAATGTGCTCAGAACACTTACATTAGCCTACTGTTGGCCAAAGGCATCTAACAAAAAGTCTATTTTATAATAAAGTGTTGAATACCTCATGTAAGTTATTGAATACTCATGTAAGTAAAAAACAGAATGGTTGTATGGGTACTCAAAGTATAATTTCGATTGAATGTGTAGCAGTTTTGCACCATTATAAAGTCAAAAAATCATAAGTCAAGCCCTTGTAAGTCAGGGACCATCTATATATGGAAGTGCCATAGATAAAATACATCTTTATTTCATGTGGTAATAACAAATAGACCTAGATTTGAATCCTGTTTTTACAAGCAGTTTAAGTTATGTGATTTGAGAAATTAACTCAGCTTCAGTTTTCTGATTTTTAAAGTGATGCAAATATTGTCTCTCTTATAATGTCATTGTGATGACCCTGAATGTATATGTTTAGCACCTGAGAGAAATGAGGATTGGATGTTAGATGTTTTAGTGTTTGAACAACTCCACTTTAGAATTTTTATTAATGGGCTGATTTCACTCTAAAAGGAAATCTTGAATAATGTGCCATATTTGGGTTGATTTGGTTCTTCATCATTTGGGTTGAAGACATAGAAGTCATCCTTAGGATGTTCACAGACAACAAAGGTGAAAAGTAAATTTAAAAATACCTTGCTCAGCATTCTCGTTTTTAAAATAAACTCAGAAAACTGAGTTTATTTAAAAATGTTCATTTTCTTTACCATAACGTTTATATAAACCAACAACTAACCTTTAGATTGCATTCAAGGAAATATTTTTCTTAGTTATACGATGTGATTATCCCTATTCTTCAATATCTACTCCATCACAGGAGAAATCATTACAACATTTTCAGAAGAAACTGACAAGCTCAGGACATTCATCAAAGGCCATCATAATGCAGCGAGGCCTGGAATACTACATTGAAAGAAACAAAAAGTTATTCCGTGTGAAGAAAAAAAATCATGTAGCTATAACAGTGATTCTTATGTATGTTAATGACAATTATGTGGCAAATCTTCACTGATTCAGAAGAAAGTAATTGGACTTATGAGAAGACATTACAAAAGGGAGATTTTTTAGTTCAAAATAAGAATGTCTTCTAAACATTAAAGCAGCCTGGCCAGGCACCTGTAATCCCAGCACTTTAAGAAGCCGAGGCTGGCAGATTACAAGTTCAGGAGTTCGAGACCAGCCTGGCCAACATGGTGACACCCCGTCTCTACTGAAAATACAAAAATTAGTCAGGCATGGGGCTTGTGCCTGTAATCCCAGTTACTTGGGCGGCTGAGGCAGAAGAATCACTTGAACCTGGGAGGCGGAGGTTGCAGTAAGCCAAGATCGCGCCACTGCACTCTAGCCTGGGCTACAGAGCGAGACTCCATCTCGAAAAACAAAAACAAAACATTAAAGCAGTCCAAAAGTATCTGTTTTGTAAAATTGTTGAACTAGACTTTCTACTGGAATACTTTCCAATTTATTAACAGCCTACAGTTCTCTGAATCTGCAAAACTGAGAAGTATGGAGTTAGTGATTCCATGCAAAGAATTTCATGTAAAGCTTATTCTTCCCTTTCCTTACATTTCCAATATGATTTGACCAACACAAATACAACTACAGATTATCTTTAAAGAATGTGTTATCTCAAGAAAAGACTCCAGTTACATTGAATTAAATTAACTTCTCAACTGTAACCAGCTCTCCCTTTATTTATTTGTTTATTTATTTATTATTAGGCCTGATATATAGATGCTCTTTTATTTTCTGAATTGTAATGTCATACTGTGGAAAGGAAAACATAAGCATCAAAAATGTTTTTATTTCCAAGGGACTATAATGAAAATTTTAGAAATTGCATACCATTTGTATTTTGAATGCAGAAATAATTTTATTTTGATTACCAATAAGAAGAAACGGACAGGAGGTATTAGGAAATGAGCGGGTATTATCTTAGATATAAAATATAATATGAAAAATAAATATAAGTGAAGAAGACCAAAACTGGACAGTATAGAAAAAAGGTTATAAATAAAAATAGATGAATATTGACCTTATTTATGGAAAAATATTTAACGGTATTGACATTATTTTTCAGTGTCCAAATGTTTCAAAGTGTCAGAAAATTTGAGTCCTGATATTAATACTATAAACTATAGGATGACCTTGGATGAATGGCTAAATATTTATGAAGACTTTTTTATATTTAAAGTGAGGAAAATGAAGTAACCCAGGGCTATCAGGGGGCTCACAAATAATTATTGTCAGGTATTTTATCAAGGAAAATATATATGTCTTACCTTATAATAGTATTTTTTGTGGAGAGAAAGGGTTTCTTTCTTTCTTTCTTTCTTTTTTTTTAAAAAGAAAGAGAACCTAGGTTTTTCTACAAGTGCTTCATTTTACATTGTCAGGATGGTTTGGCTATTTGTCAGAGAATCTTTTGAGACATTATATCTCATATCAAAACTGTCTTGGAGAATAATTGTTTGCTTTGGGGTATTATGGCAGTAATTCTAAAATCTCTGGAGGCAAGGTTATTTACAGAATAAGGTGAGAAAATTTGGGACAAGGCTGAAAACAAAGACAGTATCTTAAAGTAACTTTTAGTAAACACTAGTATGTGCTATTAAATGTATAGTCAATCAACATCAGAGGCTGCCATTAAATTTTGTACTCATATTATCAAGAGTTAATTGCTATGTGAAACAAGCAGAGAAAATCTGTAAACACTAACATTCTAAAGATGTTGAAGCTTTAACTTGATATATGCCTTGAACTCAGAAGTTAAAAATGTCATCTCTAATACAACACCTAGCACAAAGCCAAGTATTCACTTGTACTTCATAAATATTTGTTGAATGAAGGTCTCACTCAATCAGTCAATCATACCAATAATCAATAAAGAGATCAATGTTAGAATAAAAAAATTGTTCTAATTAGTTGAGAATGGTGAGCAGACTGAAAATGTTTCTTTGGTGACCAGAAATGCTTATTGTTTACATCAAAGTAAAAAAATGTACATTTTATCATCAGAAAAAACTGTAAGACAAAAGAAGGTTATTATCATACAGAGAAACCATATTTCTAGTAGGTATTTACTGTATAATGTTGATCTCAGTTTGGGGCCATCAGAAAATCTTTTAAGAAAGGAAATTGGAGGTATGTTCAACTTAACTCTCTGGGAATGGAATTTGACAAATGCCAAATATTATAAATGTGGTTTATGACCAGGATTCAAAACAAGAAAATTCTGCCCAGTTTTTGTCATATTTCTGTTTCCTTTATGCAGCCTGTAAGAATAGGCTGCATCTCAGATACAAGCAGAACCTCTACTTAGTGAAAATCAATGCAATGTACAGCATTGAATATATCTACAGAAACTGATTCTTTGGTGGCTGAAATTAAACTTATAAAGAGACTAAATATATATGGACTAAATTCAAATGATTAAATTAAAATGAATTAGAAACCCCCTATGAATTTAGAGTTTGACTCCATCCACCCCTTCCCCTTAAAAATACCAGGACTTTTATTGTAGATGAGCTAAACATAGCTCTCAGACAAAAGATATACAAAAGCACAATCTTTTAACATGAGCTTCTGCACTGACTAATGCAGGTGCAACCACCTCTTTTACAAGATTCTTATTAATGAATGTAGAAGAGCAAGATAAAGTGATGAGAGTTTAATTTATTTTGGAAGTAATGGTTTGTACAGTAATTATCGAGAAGCAGCCACTTGTCAAATGGAATCAGTAACAAGTGCAGTTGGGAGAGGTTTTCTGGTACATAGACATTGTGAAATGTTTTACTTTGCAATGAGAACGGACTCCCTGACAATAGTTTATTTTGCTTTAAAAAAAAAAAAATAGAAAAACAACCCTGTAAGCTGATCATGCTTGAGAAACTATATAAGCTAGCATATTTTAAAAAATTAATCTTATGCTAATCTGTTAATTTATATTAATGACAAAAAATAGAAGATAGATATGATAGATAAAGAGTATTTAACGTTTTGACTTCATCCAGAGTTCCATTCACCTTTATCTTTGGCCTGGAAACACTGACTCGGGTATGAGGGAAGAAAAATGGAGAGTCACAGAGTCCATGGTCATATTCAGGGAGGCAGCATCTTGGGGGGTAGGTCTGATAAAAATTCAAGCATATCATCAAGGAATATATAAATCTTCAGTGGCAGAGAGTGAGAGGCATTCCAGAGAGATCCTAATGATACCAGATGAGAAGAGTTAGAATATAGACAGGAAGGTCCTTAGAATAGTTCCTGGTTAGTCAGGGTGTTAGGGGATTTTATATAGGTATTTATGGTCTGGGATTTGACAAGGAAGGAGTAAAGACATCAATAGAAAAATATACTCAAGTAAATTTACCACTGTTAAAAGACTAAACGCAAACATGAAACTTTATTTCCTTCTTTGAAAATGAAGGGAAAAGAATGATTCATGCTCAGAATTGTTTGGGCCTTCACTAAAATACAACTTCTGATAATTCTTTGGAGGAGATCAGGTGTATTCAGTGTAGTATGTCTGTAGACTACCAATAATTCTTCAGATTTCATCAGATGCTCCACTTTTGGTCACATAAACTAGACTTGAATGACCCATAGGCAGTCCAAGAACTAACTAATGGCTCAAACCATTCAATTCTTCATTTTTTTATCCTTCTTTTTCAACTCTTATTTTAGGTTCAGTGGGTACATGGGCAGGTTTATTACATAGGTAAATTGCATGTCGCTGGGGTTTGGTGTGTAAATAATTTCGTCATGCAGGTAGTGAGCATAGTACTTGATAGGTAATTTTTTTTTACCTTCATCCTCCACCCACTCTGCCCTTAAGTAAATCCCAGTATCTGTTGTTGCCCTCTTTGCGTCCATGTGTACTCAATGTTTAGCTCCCGCTTTTAAGTAAGAACATGTGGTATTTGGTTTTCTGTTCTGGCATTACTTCACTTAGAATAATGGCCTCCAACTCCCTCCATGTTTCTGAAAAGGACATGATTTCATTCTTATTCTTTTTGTGGCTATGTAGTATTCTATGCTGTATATGTACCATATTTTCTTTTTCCAGTCCACTGCTGATGGTTTCTAGGTTGATTCCATGTTGTTTCTATTGTCAATAGTGCTGTAGTGAACTTACGAGCACATGTGTCTTTTGGGTAGAAGAATTTATATTCCTTTGGGTATATGCCCAGTGAAAGGTTTGCTGGGTCAAATGATAGTTTGTTTTAAGTTGTTTGAGAAATCCGCAAACTGCTTTCAACAGTGGCTGAACTAATTTATATTCCCATCAGCAGTGCATAAACATTCTCTTTTCTCCACGACTTCACCAACATCTGTTATTTTCTGACTTTTTAGTAATAGCCATTCTGACTGGTGTGAGATGGTATCTCATTGTGTTTTAATTTGCATTTCTCTCATGATTAGTAATGTTGAGAATTTTTATATATGTTTGTCGACCATATATATGTCTTCTTTTAAGAGTTGGTTCATGGTCTCTGCCCATTCTTTAATGTGATTGTTTGCTGGTTGATTTGTTTAAGTTCCTTATGGATTCTGAATATTAGACCTTTGTCAGATGCATAGCTCGCAAATATTTTCTCCCATTCTGTAGGTTTTCTGTTTACTTTTTTCCATAGTTTCTTTTGCTGTGCAGAAGCTCTTTAAAAATTAATACAAAAATTAACACTTTGTGTCTTTGTCTATGTCCCATTTGCATTAAAGTTAACATAGTTTAAAGAATTCATAGGAACAGATCATAGAAAAGCAGACCATCTTATTTAACCACACATACCTCTTGTCATAAACATATCTAAATTGATTAAATATCAAGCTCCAGTTATATGGCAGAATGATCAGGAGATGTTTGGAACTCTCATCTCATGCTCTTTCTTAGAAAGTTGCACTTTAAAATGATTTTTAAAAATAGCATTTTGTGAAGTAAAAGCCTAAACTGTTTTTCCTATGCTCTCACCACAAACAACAGGGAAGACTCTACGACCAAATGTGTAGGGAATTCTCCCGACCAGTAAGCAAGTAATCAGTTCTGCGGTGGACACCAGTTGGGTGTCCTCCAATTAAATTCTGATACTGTCTACCTGGTAATAGCATCATATCCCACAAATGGAGGCCTCAGTCCCTCAGGACTACACTGTCCCACCACCAGCTTCCAATGCCAGTCACAAGCCTCAGGTTATTCTACCTGTGCTTCTTACAAACTAACTATAAATTGGGGTTCCCACACTTGGATTCCATTAATTTGCTAGAGCAGTTCACAGAACTCAGGAAGAAAAGAAGACATTATACAGAGAGGAACAAAGTTGAGAATAAAACGAGATTTTAAAAAATCAGAAATAAAGCAAGCAGGAAAAAAGTAGGGCAACATTTTTAAGTACTGAAAGAAAAGAAATTGTTAACATAGTGTTCAATACCCAGCAAAAATACCTTTTAAAAATAAAGTTAGGATAAAAACTTTTTCAGACATATAAAAGGTTAAGAAATTTATCTTCAAAGAAGACCTGCAGTACAAGAAATGTTAAAAGAAGTTATTCAGTTGCAAAGAAATTTATTCCAGATGGAAATATGAACCTATACAAAGGAACACTGAGTAAATACAAAAGATTATTTTCTTATTAATTTGATAATTTATTTGCATAATTGATCTTTAGAAAAAAATAATAATAATGTACTATAGAGTTTATAATATATATAAAAGTAGAAAGTCTGACAATAAATGCATACAACCCAGAGGAGAGAAATTGAGGTATACTATGGTAAGCTTTTTTTCTTATATGTGAAGGGAAAGTGTGAAAAGTTGAAGATGTATTACAAAACCTAAGACAAACACTAAACTAAACAATGCTATAGCTAATAAACCAACAGAGAATGTAGAACGGATAAAGTACTCACTTAAGTAGGCAGAAAAGAGGGAGAGAAAAAAGAAATAATGGATGGGATAAATGTAAAACAAATAATGAGTTGATAAATTTAACTTAGCCATATAACAAATAAATTCAATGGAAATGATCTAACCACACAACTAAGAGAATGAGAAGCAAGACCCAAGTATATCCTTATTAAAGAAGTCTACAGGGCCACGCATGGTGGCTCATGCCTATAATCCCAGCACTTTGGGAGGCTGAGGCAGGGGGATCATGAGGTCAGGAGCTCGAGACCAACCTGGCCAAAATGGTGATACTGTCTCTACTAAAAACACAAAACTTAGCTGGATGCAGTGGTGGGCACCTGTAATCCCAGCTACTCAGGAGGCTGGGGTCACCTGAACCTGGGAGGTAGAGGTTGCAGTGAGCCAAGATTGTGCCATTGCACTCCAGCCTGGGTGACAGTGCAAGACTCTGTCTCAAACAAATAAACAAACAAAAAGCCCAAAAAACAAAGACACTTACATTAACTATTAATATACAGACCAACAAATTAACTGTAAAATGTAGTAAAAATATATGCTGTGTTAATACTAATTGAAAGAAAGATGAAGTGCCTTTGTTCATATCAAAGTAAATTTTAGAACAAGAATATCACTAGGAATAAAATATTTCATTTCATAATAATAAGAGTCAAGAATATATAAGAATACTAAATGATTATGCACTTAATAACAGAGCTTTAAAATATGTAAAGCAAAAACAAAATTGATATAATTTCAAGGAGAAATAGATAAATCACAATTATAGAAGGAGATTTAAGATTCTCTCTCAATAATCAACAGAACAAGCAAAGAGAAAACAAGCATCTATATGACTATACCAGTATTATGAAGCAACTTGATCTAATTGACATTTATAAAATATTCTACCTCAAAACAGCAAGGTAGATTGTTTTCTAATGCACACATTTACAAAAATAGAAAATATTATGGATCACAGAATAATTTTCAATAAATTAAAAGTGATTCAAATTATTAAAAGTTTGCTTTACAAGCAGATGGAATGAAATTAGATACTAAAAACAGAAAAATCTCTGTTAAGTATCTTAAACATTGAAAACTAAATAACATATTTGCAAAAAAAAAAACACCATAAATCATAGTATTAATTGAAAGCAAAATTAGAAATTATTTTTCTGCTGAATAAAAATGAGAACACATAAAAATCTGTGAGATGTCACTAAAGCAAACTATGGGGGGAAATTAGAGCACTAAACACCTATATTAAAACAGAAAAAGCCCTCAAATCAATAACCTCAGCTTAAGGTAGATCCTTAAGAAAACAGAAAATCAGGAACAAATTAAACACAAAATAAGCAGTAAAAAAAAAAAAATGGAATAATAAAGATTACAGTGAAAGTCAATAAAAGAGAAAACAGAAAACAAATACAATAAAGAAACTCAATGAAACCATCAGTTACTTCTTTGAGGAGATTAACAAAATTGATAAACCCGTAGCTATAGTAATCAGGAGATTTTTAAAAGACACAAATTATTAACATTAAAAGAGACAATCTTACTAAGGGTCCTAAATATATTAAAGAATAAATGAGTGCTATTAAAATATGCCAATAAATTTGACAATTTAAATAACAGGGACAAATTGTTAAAAATAAATACAAAGGCTTTCAAAAAGACATAACATAAATTGCTCTATATATATTAAAGAAGTTGAATTTGTAATTAAGAATTTCCTACAAAGAAAACTTCAGACCCAGATGACTAGTACATTCTACTAAATGAATAAAAAATAAATAATAAAGTTCTACACAAATCCTTCCAAAAAATAAAAAATAAATGAATAATCACAAGTCATTTATGGGGTTAGCATTACTTGGATGCAGAAACCAGATAAATATATCACAAGAAAATACAATTACAGATCAGTGGCCCTTATAAACTTAATAAACAATTTATGTAATGCATAAACATAAACAAAATTTAAATACTCTTTTAAAATTTTAGCAAGTAGAATCCAACAGTATATAAAAATGATAATACATCATGACCAAGTGGGATTTTTCCCAAGAAAGCACCTTGATTTAACATTTAAAAATCAACCAATGTAATTCATCATATTAACAAACTAAAAAAATTCATCCGACCAGCAGATGTATTAAAAAAAATGAACATCCATTTCTGATATAATCTGTCAATGATCTAGGAATAAAAGGGAGTTTTCTCTAATTGATAAGTGGTTTCTATGAAAAACCTACAGGAACATCATACTTAGTAAAAGAAAGATTGAATGCATTTTCCTTGAGATCAGGAATAAGACAAGAATGCCTTTCAACATTTTACTTAAGTTTTTAAGTCAGTAACATCAGCAAAAAAAAAAAAAAAAAAAAAAAAAAAGTATAGGCATCCAAGTAGGGAAGAAATAAAATTGTCTTTATTCAGGCAGCATAAGAGTCTATGTACATAATTCAGTGAAATTCAAACAAAAAAACAATCTACTAGAACAAATTTGTGAGTTTAGCAAGATTGCAGGATATGAGATCAATACACAAAATTAGATTTCTATATAGTAGCAAAGAACCATTGGACATTGATATTTAAAAAAACAACGTCATTAACCAAAGCATCCAAAAATTGAAATAAGAATAATTCTGAACAAAAGACCAGTGCATTGAAAACTATAAAACATTACTAAGAAAAATTATAGAAGATGTAAGTAAATGGAAAGATGTACTCTGTTCTTCATTCAAAAGATTCAGTATTCTTAATATGTAAATTCTCCTCAAATTGATCTACAGCTTAATAAACATCACATTCAAAATTCAATGTGGCATTTTTTGTAGAAATAGATACGCTGATTTGGAAATTCATATGGAAATGTAAAAAAAAACTAGTACATCCAGAATAATTTTAGAAAGAGAAACAAAGTTGTTTTACCATACTACTTGATTTCAAGATTTAGTATAAAGCTACATTAATTAGATAATGTGACATTGGCACAAATGAAGAGATATAGGTCAATGGAACAAAATAGAATGTTCACAAATATATCAATATATACATTGAAAGCTGAGTTTTGACAGTGGTTGGAAAGCAATTCAGTAGAAAAATTATAGTGTTTTCCAAAGATGGCGCTAGAAAAATTGCATGTCTACAAGTTAGAAAAAAGAACTTTAATACATAGTTCACACAATATACAAAAATTAACCTTAAAGGGATCATAGACCTAAAAGAAAAACCTAAAATAACAGAAAGCTTGAAAGACCATGTAGGAAAAAGTTTTGTGACCTTAAGAGTCAAGCAAATGTTCCTTAAATATAACACCAATGCATAATCTATAACAGAAAATATTAAGAGTTCATAAAATTTTAAATTATAACATTCATCCATTGGAATTTTAAAATTTATGTAAATTTTTAAAATCTTTTGGACAATAATAGTAAGACAATGAAGCCACAGAGAAACCACAGATTGGGATAAAATATTTGCAAATCATATACTTGATAAAGGATCTGTATTTGCAGTATATAGAGAATCCTCAAAATTCAATAATATGGAGACAAGCAATCTAATTTTTATAATAGGAGAAAGATTTAAAAAGATATATCACCAAAAGAGATATACGGATGGCCAATAAACATATAAAATTGCCTAACATCCTAAGTCATTAAGGAAATGTAAAATAAAACTACAATTATATGCCACCTGTTGGAATGGCTAAAATCTGAAGGCCTGATCAAACTAAGGATTTCCCAAGATATGGAGCCACTAAATTCTCATGCACTGCTGGTACAAGTGGTTTGGAAAACAGTTTGGCAGTTTCTTAAAAAAGACAAGCATATAACTATTATACTATAATATCTGGACATTCTACTAGTTATTGACCCAAGAGATAAAAGCAAAACAATGACACTGCTATGATTGGAATGTTCGTGTCTCCCCAAATTCATGTGTTGAAATCTAATCACCAATGTGATGGTGTTAGGACTTGAGATCTTTTGAATGATGATTAGGTTATAAGGGCTCTGCTCTCAGGGGAATTATGGGATTAATGCCCTTATAGACACAAAGAAACTCCTTCACCACTTCCCCCATGTGAGGACACAGTGAGAAGGCACCTGGCATAAACCAGGAAATGGTCTCTCACTAGACAGCAAATCTGCTGTGCCTTGATCTCAGACTTCTCAGCCTCCAGAACCTGACAAATAATTTTTTTGTTGTTTATAAGCTACCTAATATATAGTAATTTGTTAAAGCAGCCCAAGTGGACTAAGAAAGACATGTACATTGAATATTCATAGCAGGTTTATTTGCAGTAGCTCAAAATGGAAAAAACAGAATGTTCATCAGTAAGTGAGTGGATAAATAATTGTGGTATTCTGAAATAATAGAATGCTACTTAGCAATAAACAAGAAAGAACTATCGATACATGCAACAACATGCTTGACTATCAAAATATTTATGCTAAGTGAAAGATGTTAGACTATTAAGATTCTATACTACAATTCAGTTCATTTAAAACTCTAGAAAGTACAAACTAATTGATAGTAACAGAAATCAAATAGGTGGTTTGATGAACACAGGTTTGGGAGCAATAGAAGTAGAAAGGAGAGGAGAAAACCTTTGGGAGTTATAAGTATGTTCCCTATTTTAATTATGGTGATGGCTTCATAGGTGTATATGTACGTCAAAACTTATCAAATTTACACCTTAAATATGCAACAGTTTATTGTATGCCAACTATATCTCAATGAAGCTGTTTTTAAAAGTAGAAAGATTAGCTGTTAACAAATAACTGTGTACTTGCTGCAATTTGGAAAAATTTTTTATTTGCTACCTGTTGCTAATCATAGTCTACCAATCACTGTTTAATTGTATCCTTAGTACTTGTCAAAATTTTATTGAATTGCTTTTGGTCTTTGTCCTCATCATGCCCATTTTTGTTTATCTTTGCCCAGAAAATTGTCCATGCCAAGAAAATTGTCGCATTCTGGTCCACCAGACATAACTCCCCTTCAGGCAATTTAGCTGTTAATATCTTTCCCTCATTTCCTCCGTATTGGATGAAGACAGGTAATATCACCCTTTCTCACTCAGCTTACAAGCCTCTCAGGCTATATATCAGTTTCAATCCATGTTAAATAAAGCATACATATATCCAGGTTCGATGAAAGAAAACCATAAAAAAAGTAAAGTTTAATAATGCTCAGTAAACATTCGAGTCCTAGAAAGGTCTACCACTGGGGTATCTTAACTTGGTTATAAGATATTGAATATTACTTGTTTCACAACGTGGTTAAAACAAATCTCTTCAGACTATGTTTTTCAACCTTCTTCCAACAGCCCTGGTTCTGAAGCATTCCCAGTGGAGAGATAGTGGCTTGTCTCCTGGTCTGCATTTATAGAGAGATTTCTGAGATTTCTATTTATTTGATTATCAAGGAACAAAAAATAGCAACTCTTTTTACACTCATGAGAAATATTGATATTTAAGAATTATTTCCTCCAACCGTATAAAAATATATTTCTCCATTCCCTTAGGAAACTTAGATACTAAATAGGTCAATCACCTGATGAGTTGCTTGGTTTTAAGTTCCTTATTTTTTGTTTCCTTTTGTGTAACAGATTTTCAAATGCTAAATTAATTCATTTAAATATGTATCATTAAATTAAATTGACAATTCATAATTAGGTAATGCATGGATTTTACATAACACTTTTCTGATTCTTTATATCATGTTATTGTGAAATTGTAACATTGTTCCACAAATTCATATTATCTTAAAAGTTAGAATTTAAAGAGAACCTAGTTCGAGGACTACTTATATATGCTGTTTCCTGAAGCACATCGCTTAACTCATCCGATTTTCAATTTCTCCATATCAGTAACAACAATAACTCACTCTTAATACAATTTAACATGTGGACAGTGATGTGCTAATGCTTTTTCAGTATTATTATATTTAATCCTACAAGAACACAATGAGATGGGCCTTAGGATGCCCATTTTACAGACTAAGAAACTGACACCTATAGAGTTAAAGATATTTCTCAGTTTTGCAGCTAGTACAGGGCATGAGATTCAAGCCCGAGTCCACGTGATGATGCGATCCATGCTCTTACTCACTATTAAAGATTTTTCATGCCTACATAATAAGGTGAGTATGAAAATTAATTGAGATTAAAAGTGAAAGTGAATAGTTTGGTGCCTAGGAAATGGACATATAGGAAGTGACCACCGTCTAATGCTGTTTGGGCATCCCTCAACAGGTGGTCAGTTTATCCTCCATTGCAATTCTTACAATGACAGAAAGTTGACTATCACACAATTCTATTCCATTTCTGGGTAAGCCTAACTCATAGAAGATGTTTTCTTATATTCAGCTGAAAACTGATCCCCTATAGCTGTTACCTCTTTGACCTACTTCTGTCCTCCAGTTGGAATATTGATTGTGATTTCATTAAATTTACAGCTTAATTTAGAGAGAATTTGCATCCATACAATATTGAGTCTTCCTATCCAAGAATAATTTGAGGCCCTGATTAATTCAGTTTTCTTCAACCATGTTCTGCACAGTTAATTTTGAATAGCATATGCCTTTTGGTGGTACTGTGGTATCATGGACAAAGGTTGGCAACATTTCACAACAATTCAGGCTTACATTCTGGCTCCATCTTTTATTGGATGAGGATTTGACTTCTCTGAGTCTTTCTTAATTGATAAAATGGAAATAAAATCATCTCACATGCTTGTATGTGAAAATGCTTTGCACAGTGTCAGGAACATAATTGGTATTCATTAACGTTAGCTACTATAATTAATATTGATCATCCAGCCTATTTTCTAGCATTTTAAGAAAAGAGTAGACACACTCTTTTGGAAATCTATAGTAACATTTCATAGCCTTCATTACCAGAACATTCTTCTCGAGATAATCATAATAACTTAAGTATCTTGCATTTTCATAGTTTTCTTTTAGAAGATAAAAGTATACATAGGTTTTTGAGAGACCAAGATCTTGCAATAGATGCAACCGGGCTTCAGTATTGGCTTGTATGTTTATTAGCTGTGCAACCTTGGGCAAATATTACAACTCATTTAAGCTTAGTTTCCTTGTCTGTTAAAATAGGGGATAAACATACTACCTACCCATACGGCTGCTGTATTAAATGAGATTAACACGTGTTAATTTATGCTGCTGTATTAAATGAGGTAACACATATTAAAGACTCATAATAATGAGTATGCTACCACAACTATTATTGTATTTTATAATTGTTATTCCTCAGACAAAGCAAATTTGTAAACGAGTATATGAAACAGATTTAGGAATTTGCGTAAAGGTGGCTTGCTCCATTGATTTTTGTCTGCTCATTGGGAAAGTCTGCTAGTCACCATGATTAAGTTCCTTAACAGAAATGTCTCTTATTTTATTCATCTATTCCTAAAGAAATGAAGTTTTTTGTTGTTGTTGTTTTGTTTTTCCTAGAAGGTTCAGAACACTTTCAGAACCTCATTTTTTCTGGCAACACAAGGTTTTATTTCATTGGATGAGCCTAAGTAAAAATTATAAAACAAGTGACTGCCACATTCCATCTCTGTGTCCCTTTATTGTCTCTCTTCTATCCCATTTTGTATCTCCTTATGAACCCATACTCAGACTTCATGTGTCTGAGGACAGCACTATCGTGGTCATTCCTTTTGAAATTGAGGGCAATGATTTAACAAGCTATCTCACCAACACATCTGTAAATACATAGGGTTTTTTTCATTTAGAAAGACAAGGACAGGTAAGAGTATTGCTCAGTCAAAGGATTGACTCTCTAATGTGTACATTTCAGATGCTGCAATAATAGAGATTATTTAGGATGGGTGGCCTTTTACTCTTATTTATTTGGATACTTCTGAACCTAGTGTGGACCACCTCTATCTTCCGGTAATTTCCCATACACAATGAATTCAGAAGTAAGAGTGCAGGTCTTTCATACCAAATAAACAAAATAATCTTTTTTTTTAGGCAAATGTGGGCCCAGATGATGCTCCTTTTCCTTTCTACTCATTGAACATCTTTCCTACTATTAATATAAAGAAGAAATTTCAACTCATTATATAAGCTACTAAGTATAAATCTTTGGAAGGTATGGACAGTTTTTTTTAATATATGACAAATATTTTTAAAAATCATTGTACCTAAATTAATTGGCTAAATATAACTATTAAAAGCTATATACTAGAGCTACAATCTCCTATTTCCCAGTCGTAGGCTGTTTTTTTCTTAGTGTAGTTCATCTAAATATTAGAATGAACTTGCAGTCTTATTTTTCCTGGTGATAAAGGAAATATTCCAGGATTCAGAACACAGTGAAACATGCATAACCAAATA
The DNA here is from genome assembly GCF_043159975.1 of Macaca nemestrina. NCBI lineage: Eukaryota > Metazoa > Chordata > Mammalia > Primates > Cercopithecidae > Macaca > Macaca nemestrina. Next base: position 61,793,096 of record NC_092135.1, on the reverse strand, counting down.
ACCAGAATATAATTCATATCCTTTGTGTTTTTATTTTAATAATGATTAAAAGTCTAACTAGTTACTTTTTAAAAATAGTTGTACAACTCCCCTCATATTCAGTATTTGCTGAAACAACGTACTGGTAGCCAAAGGAAACTTGATTATTTTCTGACTGTGGAAGAATGCACAGAAAGGGGTTTTTCATTTGTTTGTTTTAAATTCTTATTTTCAAGGAAATAAGCATGTAGAGTAGACTGGGTTATCGAAAGGAATCAAATATTTAAGTTAAACTTGACCACTTTTGAGAATGCATCTGTTATTTTTAAAATAATTTCTTAATAGGTGAAATTTATCACTGTACAATTTTATATGACATGAATTTTGTAATATCTTTCTCAATAAAAGTTACAATTTGGCAACATCTTATGTGTTTCTTTGGGGTCCCATGAAAAGATTGCACTTAAAATAACTAAATTAGAAGCAGGCTTTGAATTAATTACTGCATGGAAACTCAAGGAAGGTCTTGTTCTTGTGCATAGTGATGCTCTGCTATGGGTCCAAAAGACGGAATAGGAGGATGGTTAATAACATTTATTAATAACTTACCAGGTTTCAGGGCTATGATATGTAATTTGTGAATACTGTTTCATTTATCTTCAAAAAATGTCTCAGTAATTTATTATTAACATTATTATACAGATGAGGAGACTAAGTCTCAGAGATAAGTAATATGCCCAAATCCTTAAGTTAGCAACGAGTAACTTTGAAAAAGTGGACACAGTATGTTGTCTGGTCAGACCCTGTTACTCTTGTTCATTCAAAAAATTGTTCTTTTATTCAGCAAACACATAGTGAGTTCTTACTGTGAATCTAGCATTCTACTACTAGGCTACAGATTTTTTTAAAATGATAAGAGAATTCCAGTTAAACAAGAAAGAGTAAACACAAACTTTATTTTAGACCCATTAAAAGCCTACTATAAAAGGCATCGGAGAAAAGACCATAGATGTCAGATTAACAACAGAATCTTTAAAGTTGAAAAAGAAAGACACTAGAAATAACTGATGTGGCCTCACCTATTTCCATTCAACCAAGTTACTAATTGTTAGAGATGTTTTGGAAACTAGAGTTTTTCACTCTTGGGACATTTTCTTTTGGCATTTATCTGATACTGTCTTCTCTCTCTTTTTTTTTTTTTTTTTTTTTTTTTTTTTCTGCTCACTTTCTGGGACCCTTGTTTGTTAGAGGTTAAAACTACTGAAATTGTTTTCTAACTTGACTTTTTTTTTCTATTTTCCTTCTAATTTCTAAAATAGTTCCTTAACTTTACCTTCAGACTTTTCAATTGTCTTTTTATTGGTGTTGTTTTGTATGTCAACACTCCTTTATGGTCTGTTTAAAATTTCTTTTCTGTCAGGCTGGGCGCGGTGGCTCAAGCCTGTAATCCCAGCACTTTGGGAGGCCGAGACGGGTGGATCACGAGGTCAGGAGATCGAGACCATCCTGCCTAACAAGGTGAAACCCCGTCTCTACTAAAAAAATACAAAAAACTAGCCAGGCGAGGTGGCGGGCGCCTGTAGTCCCAGCTACTCAGGAGGCTAAGGCAGGAGAATGGAATAAACCCGGGAGGCAGAGCTTGCAGTGAGCTGAGATCCGGCCACTGCACTCCAGCCTGGGCGACAGAGCGGACTCCGTCTCAAAAAAAAAAAAAAAAAATTTCTTTTCTGTCAATAATTTCCAACCACTTTTGTTGATTTGCTGAATTGCCTTTTTGTAAAAACTAACATTTTAAATTATGAGTTTAATATTTTATCTTACCTTTCTGAGGATATTACTATTGATTACTGTTTTATTGATTTCTAGAGTCAGTTTATACATCTCTTAATTAATTAATTTACTTCCTTTCTTGTTCATTCATAGTTGTGAAGAATATGTTGCATGTCTGGCTATTTCACTTTCAATCATTGCTCTCTTGAAACATTATCATGTTTCTCTTTCCTTAAATTTTAAATACATTGACATCCCTCACTAACTACACTAAAAACAAAGACAGAGATAAACCTTTATATATTTGGAAAAACATCTACATCTTATTTTTTTTCTTTTCCATTCAAGAAGAGGGCTCTCGCTTTACACAGCCAGCAAGAGAAAAAGAAAGCTACAAGAGGTGAGGGCACAAATTCCCTGAGACAGCCAATTTGTTGTGCAAGTTATAATTTACTCGTGGGTTGAGCAGTTGCTATATGCCAGGCAATGTGCTGAGGGCTTTGCATTTATTATATCATTTAATCATGATTATAAACCAACAGTGCAAGTATTATCATCATTTAGAGATGAGGACACTGAGGCATGGTGAGGCTAAATAATTTATGCAATATTACCTGGGCAATACATGGCAGAGCAGGGATTCAATCTTGTCTCTGAATCAGTTAAGAGGCAACACTCTTAACCCAACATGTAACACTGCCTTTATCTCACCAGAGAGTAAAAAGAAGCAAGTTCGAAGCCATAGTGTTCTGAAAAGTAGACTTAAGAAAGATAATTAAAAACTGAAATGTTTTCCTTTTCTAATGGAGCAGAAGTAATAATCAGAGGGACAATATAAGAGTTTATTAGAAACTCTGATTTATTGGTAATGAAGGTTGACCTAAGTATGTCCCAATGTTTTCTTCTATTGTGCAAATGATATGAAATGGTAGTCAAACCTAAACAAAAATTAAGTTAAAATAGATAAAACAGAGCTCAGCATAAAAAAACTGGATATTATAAATCATAATTCCAAACTAGTAAATAAAATAATTTTGGAATGACACTACACTATTTTTATAAATGGTATTCCAAAAATGAACCAATATATAGAAATTTGCCTTCATTTTGTTTTATTTTTTCCAATTGCTAGGATAACTGAGTTTTTTTTTAATGTTATTCTTATGGAACAGGATATATGACTGAAATTGAGCTCACATAAATACAGTACAGTCAGAAACACAGGAGAGTAAAAAAGAGCAAGGTGATGTTACACTGAGTGTTCAGTTTATAGAAACAAGACTGTGCTAGTGAAAAATGAAAGTTAACAATTAATTATAAAACTTGATATTGTCAGTAGCTCATTTTGAATGAAGAAAAATTTAACCGTTACTCCAAATGTCATAAAAGTGAGATTATTATAACTCTAAAACTCTTTCCAATAACTTTGGGGTTTTGTCCTCATCCACATCTCAGTATTAAAAAAAGACTCATCATTAATATTATTGATAAAGCTTGTAAGTATTCGAAGATATCAAAAATATTATCTATTAATATTACAAAAGTTCATGTTTTGGTATTCTAGCTTAACTATATATACATATATAATTGTATATTATACATATTTACATATATATCTACATACAAATGTAAATGCTGTCACTCATCTCACTGGTTTTTGTTTTGAAAAATATATTTCCTTTTCAAGATTACTTATCCAAATATGTTTTGGGGTTCATTATGAAACCGGAGGAGTTTTCCCTTATCCCCTTCGCAGGGCGCGTGACAGCGAGTGTGGCTTGCTTCTTCGGTGGCCCGCTGTTCAAACCCCTAGGGGGAGCACGCAGACAGGCAGGTCTTGGGGAGTGTTTTTTGGGCCCTGACACCACGACACTGTCTGGGGTTGAGTGTTTACAGCTCCAGAAATCCCCAGTGGGTGTGTGTTACAGTGTGCTCTTTTAGCTTAGCTGTCTGCAGGTGGCTTGTGTTAATCACCCAAGTAGACCCTCTGCCTTATACAAGGACAAGGAGCTTTCTGTATCTGGGGCTCTTGCCCTAGTATGCCAGAAAAAAACACATCACACGTGGGCTTGGAGAATGAATGAGTACAGGATTTTACTGAGTGGTGAAAGTAGCTCTCAGCCTATGGATGGGGAGCCACAAGAGGGATGGAGTGGAAAGATGGTCTTCTTGGAGTCACGCCCCTCAGTGGCTGGGTTCTCCTCCAACTGCCTTTGGCTAAATTTCCGTGTCTGTGTTGTTCCACCATCGATGACCTGCCAGCCTCTGTCGTTGTGTTCTTCTCCAGGTGTGTTCCTCTCAATGTCCTGCCACTTGTGTGTGTGCCAGATAGTGTTGGGAAAGGCACAGGATTGAGGGTTGGGGTTGGGGGGGGAGGAGCGTGGCAGGCCATAGTTGTCTTGGAAAACGCAACATTTGGGTGCAAAAACAGGAGTGCCTGTCCTCACTTACGTCCGTGGGCACAGGCCTGAGGGTGGAGCCCTCTCCAGGGACCCTGCCCTTCTCTACCCAGTACTTCCCTGCCCCCCTCTCATATCATTTACTTTTTCCAATTAATAGAAATTTTAAAAATATCTGTTTTTATTTCAAATACAGTAAATTTCAGTAGGCATAATCTATGTTTAAAAATCTCTTTGTGATCCTCGGAAATTCTTAAGAGTGTAAAGGGTTTCTAAAGTCAAAAATTTTGAAAACTTACTGAAACACCAGGGCTTTGGTTTAGGTCCTGCTGCTCACTACACAGAAGGCGAATGACTGAGATAAGGAGTATTGCAGACCATTAGTATTGCCAAGGAAGAAGACTTTAATCAGGTGCTGTAGCTGAGGAAATGGGAGCTCAGTCTCAAATCCATCTGCCTGACCTACTAAAATTAGGGGTTTATTTAGCAGAGAAGAAATGTAACAATGTAAGGGAAACAGGAACTCTGGCGGCCTAAGGAAGCCATGATGATGAATGAGGGGCCTGGTGTTTCATTTTATGGATGCCATGATCTGGTCAGTTTCAGTTCTTTGGTACTTTTTGAGAAGCCTAGGGATGGAAGCAACTCAGATAAATGTAAGTTTCAAGCTTTAAGACCAGAAAGGATGATTTCTATATTTATACAAAAACAAAACTACCTATAAGACTATTGGGTTGGTTTCAAAACCACTAGACAACAATATAAAGGAAGGGTCTAGAGAAGAAAAAGAAAGAGAAGGAGAGAAGAAGGAGAAGGAAGGAAAAACAATCTACAGAAGTCCTGATTCTAAGTTTTTTTTTAAAATATATATCTTCTAAGGTTTTTTTTAATATATATATATATGCAGAGATGGCAGAGATGGATGGATGGATGGATAGATAGATAGACAGATAGATCATTATAGGATTTTACATGGGCCATAGATAATTATTTATTTATATTTAATAATAGTGATTTCCTGGTAATAGGAGTATTTAGAATACTGGTGTTTGGACATTTGGTTTATTTTAAAGCTGTAGTCTGATAAAATACCGGAAATAGCTATTTTTAGAGTTATAAAGGAAAGTGCTAAGATATGGTTTAAAAATTAAACAGAGTACTGAACCCTCAACTGAAGTCATCTGGTGCTTAAATAGCTGTTACTTTGAGCAAACGATTTGAATGTCTGTAAGTCTCCATTTTCTAATTTGCAAAGTGAGATGTATAATATCAGTTTTGTAAAGTGTTTTGTAGATTAATGAGATAAAGTGTGACAAATGCCCAGAATGGTTCTGAATACATAGGAGGCACATAAAAGGCTGCATCCTATGGCACCTGACAGTGTGGTCAGCATTCTTGTAGTTACATTTTGCCGCTTTAAAATGGGATGGCACAAATTGTAAAGCCAAACTAATATTTAGCTTCAAATATATGCCTCTGATACTTACTAGCTATGTGACATTGAGTAGCTTACTTAAACTCTCAGCGTCTCAATATTCATATATGCAAAAAAGATAATAATAGCCACTTCATAAAATTGTGCAGAAGAAAAACGAGTTAATATTAGTAAAGCTCTTGGAATAGCGTCTGGTATATTATAAAAACTATGAAGTGTTTGTTAAATACAAGTATTCGTTTTCTAACTCTTATGCATAAACTATTGATGCTCAAAGTATCCAATTATATCAAAAGTTTCTTCTTTTTATCAACTCTATATCCTTTCTTAATATTATTCAGTCCAGTGGTTTTCAAATTGTTTAGCTTTAGGATCACTTTTCACTCTCAAGAATTACTGAGGCCCACAAAGAGCCTTTTAAACATGGATTATATCTATTGAGATTTACTGTAGTTGAAGTTAAAACAGATGTTTTTAAAATTATTTTATTAATTGATTGGAATAAATAATGAACCCAAAATATGTTTGGATAAGTAATTTTGTAAAAGAAATATATTTTTCAAAACAAAAATAGTGAGAAGAGTGATAATGTTTACATTTTCACTTATTACTTGTCTTATTAGAAGACAGAATCTCAAATCTCCATCTTCATCTAATCTATGGCAAATATGTCATTTTGGTTGAAGTATATGAATAAAATCTGGCCTCACATAAAAATGTGTTGGAATGGAAAAAAATTTAAGAGCCTCTCCAAATAATTATGAATGTTCTTCTTTGATAACTTACCAAAATTGACAAAGGGTAGCTTTTGAAAGCTTAGTTACAATGTGCAATTTGAATCCATATCTAATGTTGTTACATTAAATACACAAATCTTTCTGGTATTTTGAATGGAACTTTAATAAATGCAAAATTTTATAACGTCCCACACTAGCTATTTGTAAAATATTGACTTGTGTGAGTTTTTCAATGATATATTTCATTATACAGAATCAAAAATTGCATTTATTATTATCACTAACAATCTCATCAGGAAAGTCCTTAAGTATTGGGAAGCTTTTAAGTTTGCAGTGGAGGATAAAAGCTTCCACAAATTCTAATTTTCACTTGAAATCTCAAATTTTATCGACAACAAATACTGTCAGTTCTTTTCCTTAAAGTGACAGGCTCACTTCATTAATTCTTGACGAAATGTCCACCAAATATCCACATATCCAAATCTGAACAACCATATTTTTTCCTGTCAATCTTTTTTTTAAGTAAAACTTATTTCCCTTAAAAAAGCAGCTAGTTTAGCTTTCAACTCAATCTTAAGAGAACATTTCCTAGCGACAATCATCACACTCCACTTTATGCATACTTCCCATTTTATCAAACAGAATATTGAAAAGATATGTACTCAGGATGGAGAGTTAATAAAAATAATAATTTTCAATGTTTCACCAAAGACATTCTTAAGTGAAATTGACTGACTTCTATTTTATTTTATTTTATTTTATTTTTGGAGATGGAGTTTCACTCTTGGTGCCCAGGCTGAAGTGCAATGGCGTGATCTCAGCTCACTGCAACCTCTTCCTCCCAGGTTCAAGTGATTCTCCTGCCTCAGTCTACCGAGTAGCTGGGACTACAGGCACCTGCCACCACGCCCAGCTAATTTTTTGTATTTTTAGTAGAGACGGGGTTTCGCCATTTTGGCCAGGCTGGTCTTGAACTCCTGATCTCAGGTGATCCACCAGCCTCAGCCTCCCAAAGTGCTGGGATTACAGGCCTGAGCCACCACGACCGGCCTGACTTCTATTTTCTTACCATGAGTGAGTGGCATATAGAATACAATGACGGCAAGTACAGAGTTCATTACCACTACCACTACCCTGATTTGTGCTAAGGGGCCAGCTGTTATACCCCCATTGTTTTTTTGTTAAATACTAACTTTATTGAGTTATAATCTACATACCACAAAATTGACATTTATAAAGTGTACAGTTCAGTGGTTTTTAGTATATCCACAAAGTGTGCATTCATCCTCACTATCAAATTCTAGAAAAATTCATCCCTCCAAAAGAAGTTCTATATCCACTAGCAGTCACTCCCTATTCCCCTTTTCGTGCAGGCTCTGGAAACCACTGTTCGTGTTTCTCTATGGATTCACCTATTCTGGTTTTATAAAAATGGAATCATAGGATATGTGGTCTTTTGCGTCTGGCTTCTTTCACTTATAATATTTTCAGGGTTTATTCATATTATTGCCAAATAATATTTTTACTAAATAATTCTTACTGATAAATATTATGTAGATATATGACATTATATAGATAATATGACATTTTGTTCACACATTCATCAGTTGTTGAACATTTGTGTTTTTTCCACTTTTTGGCTTCTATAAATCATGTCAATACAAACTTTCATGTACAAGATTTTTGGGGACATGTTTTTATTTTTCTTAGGTGTAGAATAAAGACTGGACTGGAATTGTTCGGTCATAACATGACTCTCTTTTAATCTTTTGAGGAACTGCCAGACTGTTTTCCAAAGTGATTGCACAATTTTACACTACTACCAGCAGTGTATGAAACGTGCAATTTCTTTATAATACTTCTCATTATCTGTCTTTTTTATTTATTTTTATTTTTTATTTTTTTAACAACTGGTAATCAATTTATTAAAATAATTGACTTAAGCATCTGCAATGGTGACTTCCACCTCAACTCCTAGCTCAATAGTGATGGTAGTAATCTGCTTAACAATCTCAGAAGGACTGTGCAAGTCAATGAGTCGCTTGTGGATTCTCATCTGGAAACGATCCCACGTCGTAGAACCTTCACCACAAGGAGTTTTTCTTGTAGTGATTCTCAAAGTCTTGGTAGGCATTCGAACTGGTCCTTTCACTTTCAGGTTCTTTTCCTTTGCACCTCTGATCAAGCCCGCACACACCTTTTCCAGGGATTTGATTAGAAATCGGTGAATTGCCACCTCCGCCTCCACGGGTGTTTTTCCGGTATCCTTAAAAGCCATGGCTGCTGCGCGGCTTCCTGACCGACTTGTTCCTCCGCGAGAGCGAATAGCGGTGAGTCAGGAGCAGGAGCGTGCGAACCGCAGATCCGCAGGTCCTATGACCGCGTCTTCCTCAGAAAAGTATCTATCTTTTTTATTACAGCCATTTTAGCATGTGTCAAGTGGTATCTCACTGCAGTTTTGATTTGCATTTCTCTAATGACTAATTATGAGGGGCATCTTTTTATGTGACTTGTGGACATTTTTATATTTTCTTGGAAAAATGTCTACTAGCATTCTTTCCTCGATTTTTAATTGGATTGTCTTTTTATTATTGAGTTGTAAGAGTTCTTTATATACTTGGAGTACTACATTCTTAACAGATACATGATTTGCAAATATTTTCTTCCATTCTGTGAGATGTTATTACACTTTCATGATGATGTAATTGAAGCATAAAAGTTTTTAATTTTGATGAAGTCCAGTTCATCTATTTTCACTTTTGTCACTTATGCTTTTTTTTGTCCTATCGGAGAAGCTGTTGCTCAATCCGAGGCTGGAAGGATTTATTCTTATGATTTCTTCTTGGAGTCTTATATTTTTAACTTTTACATTTAGGTCTTTCATCTATTTTGGGTTTATTTTTATGTATGATGTGAGGGAAGTATCCAGCTCTTTTGCATGTGGATATTCAGTTTTCCCAACACCGTTTGTTGAAAAGCCTGTTCTTTCCTCATTGAATTGTTTTGGCACCCTTATCTAAAATTAAGAGACCATAAATATTTCTTTATAGACTCTCAATTTTATTCCGTTGCTCTATATCTATGCTTATGCCAGTACCACACTGTAATGTTTACTATAGATTTGTAGTAAGTATTGAAATTAGGAATTGTGAGTGCCTCAACTATGTTTTTCCTCTTCAAGATTATTTTAGCTATTCAGGGTCACATGCAATTCTATATGAATTTTAGGATTGGTTGCGTCAGTTTATGCTTAGAAAAAAGCAGCTGAAGTTTTGGTAGAAATTGCATCGACTCTGCAGGACAATTTGGAAAATACTACTATCTCTTCAATATTAAGCTTTCTGATCCATGAACATGGGATGTCCCTCCATTTATTTAGTTCTTTTTTTCTTAACACTGTCTTACTATTTTCAGTGTATGTCTTACACCTCTTTTATTAAATTTATTCCTTGGTATTTTATTCTCCTTGACCCTATTATAAATCAAATTGGTTTTTAAATATCATTTATAGAGTATTCATTACTAGTATATAGAAATAAAATTGAATTTTTGTATATTGATATTCTACCCTGCAACCTTGCTTAGCTTGCTTACCAGCTCTAATAGATTTTTGGGGATTCCTTAGCATTTCCTATATACAAGATCAGGTCATTTGAAAATAGTTTTACTTCTTCCTGTCCAATCTGGACTCCTTTTGTTTCTCTTTCTTGCCTAATTGCCCTGACTAGTACCTCCTGTACAATGTGGAATAGAAGTGATGAAAACAAACGTTTTGTTTTATTTTAGGGGAAAAACACTCAGTTTCTCAACATTAAGTATGATGTTAGCTCTCCTCACACTGTTTCTAGTGCAAATACCAACATGATTAAAGGGGCACATATCTTTGTATTATTATAAAACTAACTTTCACCTCATAGAATGCCTGACAAGTATCTTGTAGCTCCACATAGATTTATATACCTCACTTTGACAATCTCTGATTTAAGACATTGGGATGGAACTTAAAATTTTTCTTTGTATCCTGCATCCAGCCATGACCTACAAGTTTTCAGAACACATAGAGGTGACCTGTCTTATACTACACTCCATCTGGCACTACAACTATTTAATTTCCCCAACTCCAATAATTTTACCTACATCTATGACCTTTATTCTTACAGATATTTCCTGGATTTTTGGCATTGTCTTAATCTGCAATATTCCTAAAATCTTAATCACTTGCCTATTCTCAGAACATAACTTTTTATTCTTCCATCCTCCTTACTCTCTCATTCTCAAGATTCCTGATTTTCAGCCTCATAGCAACCTCCAATTCAATATTTGTCCAATTTCACCCAGACTGCCAGTATCTTCTTTGCCTCTGTTCTAAACATAGTCAGTACCCCACTGTTGATACCTTCAACAAATCTCTACAGCAGCCTTAGCACCCTTGCTTTCCTTCTGCACTAATCCTATTGTACGTGAGTTCAGGTTTGTTCCAGCAATCCATCATATCCATGGCTAACCCCAGGCTTTTTTGGTTCGGGGTGGCAGGAAGGTGAAAAATGAATGCCTAGGGTTGACATCTCCAGATCTGCAGGTTCTGAGTTGGTTCTTTTATTTAACCAGGTACCTTCTGTCATTTCCTTTCACCATTTTTAAGTTGCCTATCCAACTTCTACCTTCTTTTCTTTTAGCAAATGATTTTAATTCTCATTTTACTGAAAGTTTGTAGTGACGTAACTTCCCAATTTGTTGCCATACCACTCGCCCCTTTCTTTTTTTGCTTCAGGTGAGCCTTCTCTCTTCCAGTCAATTCTATAACTGTGCTCTTAATATCAATCTCTTGTAATTTTCTCTCAGAACTTGGTTACTTTTGCATTCGGTATTTATGGTTTAAAAAAAAGTACGTAAGTGTAGAAAACTATCACTACCACATAGTAAAACATATAATAAAGCTTTAGTAATTAAAAGAATATGGTATTTATGTATAAATATGTAAACAAACTGAAGAAAAATAATGAGAAGTAAATATGCAGAACAAAATTTACATATAGGAATTGAAATTTATGATAAAGATGATTATTTAAACCAGTAGGAGAAATAATAAATTATTCAATAAATTGTACTGAAACAGCTACCTGATATTTTACCTATACTTTAAAACACAGAAGCCATATAATAAAAGATTAATAGATTATATTACCCTAAAAAATCGACTTTGGCATGGCAACATTTTTTTAAATGAATTTTTAAAACATTATAAAAGCTAAATGGCAAATGGGGAAATATTTACATCACATGGATATGATATTTTAATTTGTGTTTTCCTAGTAGCAAATAATATTGAAGATGTTTTCATGTCTACTTTTCCATCCACATTTCCTTTGGTTAAAAAAAAGTCTGCTCAAATTTTTTGCCATTTTTTTGGGTGAAGATGAGAATGATACTTGTTTTCTTATCATTTAGGTGTGTTATTCATATTTTCTAGATTCAAATTCTTTACCTAATATGTATTTGCAAAGATTGTTTACCAGTCTGTGTGTCTTTTCACTTTCCAAAGTGTCTTCTGAAACATAAAAACTATTAATTTTGAAGTTTAATTACTATTTCTAATTTTATACTTCATACTTTGTTATAGTTAAGACATACTTGCCAAGCATTTATACTAAGATTTATTCTCATGAGTTATTCTAGAAGCCTGTAGTTTTAGTTCTTAAATTTTATTCTCTGATCCATTTGAGTTAATTTTTATAAACGGTGTGAAGTAAAGGTCAAGGTACATATTTTTTAAATAGGACTATCCAATGATCCTAGCATAATTTGTAAGACGTTTATTTTCCCCATTGAATTGCTTTGGCATATTTATTATAAAACAATTGAACGTACATATGTGGATCTGTGGCTGTACTCTCTTTTGACTACCAATCTATCTTTACATCAATACTACATTCTTTTGATTGATGTAGCTTTACAATAAGCTTTGAAATCAGTCAGTGTTTGATTCCCAACTTTGTTCTTTTTCAAAGATGTTTTGTCTATTTTACATCCTTTTATGTTTATATGTGTGTCTTCTAAAATTTCTTTCTCTTTGGATAGATACCCAGTAGTAGGATTGCTGGTTCAAATGATAGTTCTATTTTTAGTTCTTCAAAAAATCTCCATACTGTTTTCCGTAGGGGTTGTACTAATTTACATTCCCACCAGCAGTGTATAAGTGTTCTCTTTTCTCCACATTCTCGCCAACATCTGTTATTTTTGTCTTTTTAGTAATAGCCATTCTGATTTGAGTAAGATGATAACTCACTGTGGTTTTGATTTGCATTTCTCTGACAATTAGTGATGTTGAATTTTTTTCATCACTGATTGGCCATTTGTATATTTTCTTTTGGAAAATATCTGTTCATGTCCTTTAGTCATTTTTTAATAGGATTATTTGTTTCTTGTTGTAGAGTTGAGTTCCTTGCATATTCTGAATATGAGTTCCCTAATAGATGAATAGTTTGCAAATATGTTCTTCCATTCAACAGGTTGCCTCTTCGCACTGTTGATTGTTTCTTTTGCTGTGTAGAAACTTTTAAGGGTAAATCTCATTTATCTATTTTTGTTTTTGTTGCCTCTGCTTTTGAGGTCTTAGTCATAAATTCTTTGCCTAGACTATTGTCCAGAAGAGTTTCCTTGAGTTTCCTTCTCAAATTTTTATAGTTTCTATATAGTTTATAGTGTTTGATCAATCCACCTTGAATTAATTTTTGTTTATGGTGGGAGACAGAGGTTCAGATTTATTCTTCTGCATATGGCTCTCCAATTTTCCCAGTACTATGTATTGAAAAGGGTGTTCGTTTCCCAATGTATGTTCTTGTTGGCTTTGTCAAATATCAGTTGTCTGTAAATATGTAGCTTTATTTCTGGGTTACCTGTTCTGTTCTATTCTGTTCCATTGATCTATATGTCTGTTTTAATACTCTTATAATGCTGTTTTGGTTATAATGGCCTTGTAATATAATTTTCAGTCAGGTAATGTGACACCTCCAGCTCCTTCCCCCCTCAGGATTGCTTTGGATATTTGGGCTCTTTTTTGGTTCCATGTGAATTTTAGCATTTTTTTTCCTAATTCTGTGAAAAATAACAGTATTTTAAAAGGGATTGCATTGAATCTACTCATTGCTTCGAACTGTATGGTCATTTTAATTTTTTTGTTCCAATACAGGAGCATGAAAGACTTTTCTACTCATTGATATCATCTTCAATTTCTCTCATCAATGCGTGGTAGTTTTCTTTGGAGAGATCTTTCACCTCCATGGTTAAATGTATTCTGCATTTTTGTTTTTTTTTTTTTGTTTTTTTTTTTTTGGGGGGGGGACGGAGTCTCGCTTTGTTGCCCAGGCTGGAGTGCAGTGGCGCGATCTCAGCTCACTGTAAGTTCCACCTCCTGGGTTCACGCCATTCTCCTGCCTCAGCCTCCCGAGTAGCTGGAACTACAGGTGCCCGCCACCATGCCCAGCTAATTTTTTGTATTTTTAGTAAAGACGGGGTTTCACCATGTTAGCCAGGATGGTCTCGATCTCCTGACCTCGTGATCCACCCGCCTGGGCCTCCCAAAGTGCTGGGATTACAGGCGTGAACCACCGCGCCCGGCCTGTATTCTGCATTTTTTTATTTTTATTTTTTCCGTAGCTATGGTAAATGGAATTGCCTTTTTGATGCCTTTCTCAGCTAAATCATTATTTGGTTATAGAAATAGTACTGATTTTTTAACTTTGATTTTGTATCCTGAAACTTTACTGAATTAACTTGTTAAATCTAAGAGTTTTTTGGTGGAGTCTTTAGGTTTTTGTAGATATAAAATCGTGTAATCAGCAAATGGAGAAATTTGACTTCCTCTTTCCCAATTTGGATGTCTTTTATTTCTTTCCCTTGCCTGATTGACTTGGCTATGACTTCCATTGCTGTATTGAATAAGCATGGTGAAAGTGAGGATTCTTGTGTTCCAGTTCTTGGAGGAAATGCTTTTGACTTTTCCACATTAAGTGTGATGTTAGGTGTGGGTTTGTTATATATAGCCTTTATTATTTTGAGGTATATTTCCTCTACGCCTAGTTTGTTGAGGGTTTTTATCATGAATGGTTGTCAAACATTATCAAATGCTTTTTCTGCATCTATTGACATAATCATCTGGTTTTGTCCTTGATTCTGTTTATGTAGTAATATATAATATTTATTGATTTGTGTATGTGGAACCATCTTTGCATCCCTGAAATAAAACCCATTTGTTCATAGTGTGTTATCTTTTTAATGTGCTGTTAGATTTGATTTGTTTTGCATTTATGTCCATCAGGGATATTGGACTATAGTATTTTTTTTTTTTATTGTGGTGTCTTTGTCTGGTTTAGTATTACGATGATACTGGCCTTGTAGGATGAATTAGGGAAAATTCCTTAATGTGATTTTTTTGCAATAGTTTCAGGAGAATTCGTATTAGTTCTTCTTTATACTTTTGGTAGAATTCAACTGTGAAATCTATCTGGTCCTGGAATTTTCTTTATTAGACGATTATTACTGAATCAATCATGCTATTGTTATTGGTCTGTTCAGGTTTTCTATGTGTTCCTGGTTTAATCTTGGGAGACTGTAAGTTTTGAATTTATCCATTCCCTCTAGGTTTTCTGTTTTGGGGTATATAGTTCTGTTCATCAGAGTCTCTGATGATCTTTTGTATTTCATTGATATCAGTTGTAATGTACACTTTTGGTATCTAAGTTGTTTATTTTTATTTTCTTTTTTTATTAGTCTAGTGAGTGGTTTATCAATTTTATCTTTTTGAAGAAACAATTTCTTCATATCACTGATCCCTTGTATTGTTTTTTAGTCTCTACTTACAATACGAGATCCCTTGTATTATTATTTAGTTCTACTCTGATCTTTGTTATTTCTTTTCATCTGCGAATGTGGGGTTTGGTTTGTTCTTGCTTTTCAAGTTCCTTAATATACATTGTTAGATTGCTAATTTGTAATCTTTCTACTTTCTAGATGTAGGCATTTAATGCTATAAAATTCCATTATCACTGCCTTTGCTGTTTCCTAGAGGTTTTCTTAAGTTGTGTTTCCATTTTCTTTTGTTTCAAAAAATTTATTTCACTTTGATTTCTTTATTGAGCCAATGACCATTCAGGAGCATGTTTTTTAATTTTCATGTATTTGTATAGTGTTCAAAGTTCCTCTAGAAATGAAATTTCTAATTGTGTTCCACTGTGGTCTAAGGAGATAATATGATTTCATTTTTTGAAAACTTTGTTGACACTTGTTTTGTGGCCTAACATATGATCTGTAGCAGTGCCATTGTATTATTATTTGCTTTTTCCTTCATGTGACTGCTGTACCAGTAAGTTTTGTACTTTCGGGTGTTTTCATGATAGTAAATATCATCCTTTTGCTTCCAAGTTTAGAACTTCTTTGGGCATTTCTTGGAGAGCTAGTCAAATGTAGATGAATGTTTTAGCATTTGCTTGCCTGGAAAAGACTATTTCTCCTTTGTTTATGAAGGTTAATCTTGCTGTATGTAGTATTCTTGGCTACCAGGGTTTTTTTTTTTTTTTTCTTTCAGCACTTTGACTGTATCATTCCATTCTCGTCTGGCCTACAGAGTTTCTGCCGTGAAGTCTGCTATTAGTCTGATGAGTTTTATTTTATAGTGACTAGGTATTTTTCTCTTGCTGTTTTTAAAATTCACTCTTCACTTTGACTTTAGACAGCTTGATTATAACATGCAATGGTGAAGACCTTTTTGCATTGTATTTGTTTGGAAATCATTAAGCCTCCTGTATCTGGATGTCTAAATCTCTGCTAGGCTTGAGTATTTTTCAACTATTATTTTGTTAAATAGGTTTTCTAAACCTTTTGATCACTCTGCTTTCAAAGTTACCAATAATTTAACTGTTTAATTGCCTTATGGTGTCCCAAACTTCCCAAAGACTTTGTTCATTATTTTTAGTCTTTTTTCTTTATGTGTGTCTGATGGGTCATTTCAAAAGACCCATTTTCAAGTTAATTCTTCTGCTTGATCTAGCATATTGTTGAAGCTTTTGAATGTATTTGATGCTTTTAAAGTGAATTATTCACTTGCAGAATTTCTTTTTTTAATATCAGTCTCCTTGATAAGTTTTTTTCATATCCTGAATTATTTCTGAGATATTTGTGTTGGTTTTTATACTTCTCTTACATTTCACTGAGCTTCAAAATCAATATTTTGAATTGAATTCTTTATCTGGGATTTCAAGAATTTCTTTTTGGTTAAGGTTTATTGCTAGAGAATTATTATGCTTTTGGGCATGTCATATTCCCTTGTTTTTTCAGGTTTCCTGTGTTTTTATGTTGATACCTGGGCATCTGATGTAACAGTTGCTTGTTCCTATTTTTGAGCTTACTTTCATTGCAAAGGAGATGTTTTGCTGAAGGTATGTCTGTGATGGTGGCTGGGGAGGGCCCTTTGGCTTTGCTTGTGGATACATACAGTACTAAAAGCTCTCTATGATTTCTTTGGCTATAAATAGTATTAGCAGTGTCTGTGGCTTTTTTGGTGTGTTAGGGTGTGGTTTTTATAGGAGGCTTTGTTGAGTTGTGCTTGGGACTAGAATGCCAGTTGGGCCTATCTTCAGGCTTCAGTGGTAGTGATGATGGAGTAGGCATATCTATCCTTGTGCCCTGCGGTGGGACTTGTATTGGCAGTTGCAGGCAGGCCAATTCTTGGATTTCTGGGAGGTTTACTCAGATGCTGGTTGTGATAGTGATAGACCAGGTAAGTGGCCTCTTGAGTTTCCGGGTGGCCAGTTTGTCATGGATGATAGTGGAAACAGTGGTGAGATGCTCTTCTGGGTCCCAAGTGCTGTGCAGTTGTGTTGGCAGGGTTGTGATGGGCTGTGAAGGCCAGCCTCCAAGCCAACTGGTGGCAATTACGGGAGGTGTCCACTGAGGTGGTGGCAAAAGGGTGTTTAGGTCCAACCTCTATCCCTTGAGAGGAGTGCTCAGGTGCCTAGGTGGTGAGTGGTGTTGTGCAATATACAAGACTCCAGACTATATCTCTATCTTAGTGGGAGGAGGGCAAAACTGGGCAAAGCCACACTGGGCAAGCTTACTCTGAGGCTTCCCAATGGCAAGTACATGCACCAGCCATGATAGGCAGGGGCAAGGTGACCATCACGCTCCTCACGGAATGCTCATGTAAGGGGCAGAAGCTGTCTTGCCCATCCTGTCATGGGGAGTGTTAGGTTAGTCACAGAGGCCACAACCTTGGCCGACAGGTGGGAGACACACATTCCTCTCACACCCCATCCCTACTGGGGCTCGCTCCCCTGTCCTGGCTGTTGCAGCAGACCCAGCTGGCTCATCAAATCTGGTACTCCATGCCTAGCCTATAACTCACCTCTGGGCTGTAGGAGCACCCACCCAGCTCGGACCAAGTCTTCATGGCAACTCGCATCCCACTCAAGTCCCAGTGACACTGCCTGCTTTCCAGCATTGGCAGTCATGACATCTTGCTGTAACCACTTAGGTTTCAGAAAGGTTGCAGGTCACAGAGCAAGCTCCCTCCCTGGAGCAGTTCCTTCTGAGCCTCTCAGCTCCCTAATATTGTATGATTCCCCAGGTGGAAACATAGACCACAAAAATACTCTCACTCACCCTCTCCTTGCACTGGGAAGTTACTTCTAGCTCCCTGCTGGTCCCAGCCAAGCAGCTGCCTCTTTTCCCTCTCTTTCCTAGTTTTTGATGTTTCCTGTCACTTTTCTGTTGAACACTCATGTTCTCTCTTGAAAAAAGAATTCAAAGTACGATTGTCTTCACACTATTTTGGTTTTCTTAAGTGGATGAAGTGTGCATAAAATGCTTCCAGTCAGCCATTTTGGAAAATAAATTTTGAAAAAAAAAAAAGTATTTTACTTTTTAAAATAAATGATCTAAATCAGAAAGTATGTAATTAAACCTCTCAGTTTGCATTTAACCCTGAGCTTTTCTGGTAGTAAATACTAAGCCAATGAAGAAAAGCTAGAAGAGTATCAGAATCTGAATAACAGTTTGCATTAGATTATAGACTCCTTGAGGGCAAAAATGTCATCTTTTATTGCTATGTGACCAGCACCAAACAAACAGTGCCAGAAGCACTCAATAACTGAAAGGAAAAAGGAAGCACAGATAAATGGCTGAATGAATCAGGGAGATGAAATAAAATAGGCAGACAACTTGAAATGTGGATCAGAGCATCTAGGAAAACATTATTTCAAAAATACATCTGGCAGAAGTGGCTCTTAGCTAGCCTCTATTAAAAGGACTCTGAAGTCATTATAAGCATTTTCCTAAAAATAACCAAGTTTTCCTGTCATGGAATACTGTTAGGCATTAGAAAAAGATAATGGAAACTAAATACAAAATATTAAACTAATCTTCAATAGAACTAGACTAGATGTAAAATAAAGAAGGGCTTATGCCTTAAATAACATTACAACATTCAGATAGCAATAGTGTATGCGTCCAGGAATATTGTATGTAATATTAATTTGAAGAGGAAAATATGGGCTTTAATATATGTTTTTTTAAGTTAAGAAATTTAAAAAGAGGTGTGGGAGAGAGATAGTATTACATAAGGAATCGAAGAAAGCTGATATATCATGTTAGTTACCAGATAGAGAATTCTTTAGAGCAGTGAATTTAGAAACTTTAAAGATTTTTAGGACAATGTAGAGAACTAACATATTCAGAAGACTGAATGTGTACATTCTAGAAACTACAAAAGCGAGAGCAAATAAGAACATATTTATAGTTTATCAAAATGGATTAGTAGAATAATGTATGCAGTTGAAGGGCCAGCTGTGAGAGGGCCACTCTTGGTGCAGTAGCTATATACCTCTGTTCTTGCATTGATGATACAATGAGAAAAATCACATGCAAATTAGGAAAATAACCATGAGAGGTAGAAAAAGATGTATTCTAGTTATAGTTACTTCTCCCTTGAAGGAAGATCTAGAAAGAAGTTAGGGAGGGGCTCATATATAGTGCTCAAAGGATAAAATGATAGTGATGGTCTTAGATCACAGATAAAAGAGACTGTACTTAGTATGTATGATCATGTATTTCTCAAGTACCGCAGGCCTGTGGCATATCCACTGACTAGGCTGTTTCAGTGTATATAATGGATTAAATGTATTTGGCTCTTGCATTGCTTCAACTTTCCTGTATGGAATGGAAGCAGACCCAAGAGGAAACAGCTATTTATGTCAACAGTTAACACATCCCAAGGAAGCTTAAGGAAATGAGATAAAATAACCAAGAGGATGGGGTGTGAATGGAGGACTTTTTATAAAGATAGACTGAAAAAAATAGGCTTCTGACATCTAAAGAAAGAAATGTCAAAAATGTTTGTGATAAATGTTTGAAAAGAGAGAATAGGCTTGTTTATCAATTACTGGAATCTTAGAGCCAGAACATAGACCTTTAAAGAAGTGAGTTCAGGACGAATAAAAAAAATAATAAAGTAATACTTTGGCACATCAGGTGCTACATAAATAGAACTCACTATGCAAGCAGTAATACAAACTAAAAATGTAGGTAGTTGCAAAAGGTTTTAGTTAAATTCATAGCTGACAAGTCCATAATGGAGTATGAAATTTATAATCCAGGATATATTAAAGAGCACATTATTGTGTGTGAAGCTAACACCAAAAAAGAAACTTGTTCAGGGGAATATCCCTTGGGATGTAGAGTCAATATTGGACTGGACCAAGGAGCTAACCATACACGGTGATTTGTAACCTTCCAATTAGGAAAAGACCACTGGTCATATTCAGTTAAAAGATGAACCAGTTTGAAAACTGGTTAATGTCCAGTTGTAGCAATGTTAGTGATAGTTTCCAAAGCAGTTCTGTCTGAGGAGTATACAGTAAGTCCTCACTTAACGTTGTTGATAGGTTCTTGGAAACTGCAGAATGTAGGAGGAAATGTACAAGGCGAAATGTATATAAGGAAACTAATTTTACCATAGACTCATTGATAAAAATAAGAGTTAAATTTCTATGGCATATTTCTGGTCATAAAAATATCACCAAACTTCTAAATAAAAACCCACAACACCTCTAATGTTAAACATTGAAATAAATGTGAGCCATATATACATTTAAGAAACAAGTAAGATTGTTAGTTACTTGCTTATTCTAGGTCAGGATCACAGATGGCTGAAGCTTCTCCCAGCAGCTCAGGGTACAAGGTGGGAACTAATCCTGTCCAGGACGCCATCCCATTGCAAGGTGCACTCACACCCATGCACACTCACTGTCACTGGGACAACTTTTTAGATATATCAGTTAACCTAACCTAACCTACAAAACATTGGGAGGTGGGAGGAAATCAGAGAACTCAGAGAAAACCCGCACAGACGAGAGAATGTGTAAACTCCACACAGACAATGACCCCAACCACAAAGCAATTTTCTTTATCATCAATATTATAATGAAAGGACACTGAACAAAACAACATTATTTGAGGACTTGCTATATATAGGAAGACTTTGGTGTTAACATCACAATTTGTTGATTTCCTATGGTATAGAATATGCAAAAATGGAATAACTCAGTAGCAGACAGATATTATATGGGAAAACTTCTCCTTAACCTTTTCTTCTTTGGGATGTGTCATCTTCTTTACTCTTCCCTGATTGAATCTATTTTTCATCTCTTAGGTAATGTCAGTCATTCCTATTGCATATGCCCTAATATTCTCTAAGTACATATTTCAAAGTGGCAGCACTACATTACTGACTCTTATTCACCTTACTAAGAGCCACAGGTCTAGTCCTGGACACTCATTTTAGCCATTCCCATCTTCTATCAGAATACTGATACTCTGAGCCTAATACTTGTTTTGTACTTGCCCTTTTCTGAACTTGTGTTGACAGGTCATTTCTTATTTGTCAAAGTCTCTTTGAATTAACTTCTTGTTTTTTCCTGCCTAACTAGGTTATTGGAAAATCTAATAAGGATTCTTTCTCTTCCATCATTCAGAGCATTGATAAACATTACAGGAATCAACCCAATCCCAAAGGAGTATTCTGCTGTATGCCTTATCTTTCTCTCTTCTGCTTCTCAAGTAAAGGCAACATTTTTGATTTTGAGGAATTATCGTAGCTGGGCAGTTCAGCCTGGCAATTTTTTATAGTATAAATCCAGTCATTATAATTCTCTTTCCCTATTACTAATGTTCACCAGTCCTTGACTTGTGTGGAAGTCATTACATTTATGAATGCTGTCCAAATAATACTGCCCATTTTTCACATAAACATATATGTCTAGGACATCTCAATGAACCAAGTGAATTTTCAAGACATACAATAAGATGTAGAATTGACCAGATAATTGTTCGTAATTGATGGCCATCCAGCCTGAGGACATTAGGTTGCATCATTTCTGTTTTACAGATGGGGGATTAGAAGTTAAATATTCAAATCATTTTCAGTTGGACATATAACCAACTATGGTGAAGGTAGGGCCTTAAAGAAGTGTCTGATTTGCAGTTTGTGGTTTTGCCTTTGGATTATATGAAGATCCTTTTTCCTTTTCTTTTCTTTATTATTTATTTATTTATGTATTTATTTTGAGACAGGATCTCACCCTTTTGCCCAGGCTAGAGTGCAGTGGTGCAATCACAGCTAACTGCTTGGTGTGGTTTGGCTGTGTCCGCACCCAAATCTCATCTTGAATTGCAGTTCCCATAATCCCCATGTGTCATGGGAGGGACCCAGGGGGAGGTAATTGAATTATGGGGTTTGTTACCCTCGTGCTGCTGTTCTCATGACAGTGAGTGAGTTCTCACAAGATCTGATGGTTTTATTAGGGGCTTTTCTCCCTTTGCTTGGCATTTCTGTCTCCTGCTGCCCTGTGAAGAGGTGTCTTTCACCATAATTGTAAGTTTCCCAAGGCCTCCCCAGTGATGTGGAACTATGAGTCCATTAAACCTCTTTTCTTTATAAATTATCCAATCTCGGGTATTTTTTCATAGCAGTATGACAGCAGACTAATACAGTAAATTGGTATTGGTAGAGTGGGTTTCTGCTATAAGGACACCCAAAAATGTGGAAGCAACTTTGGAACTTGGTAACATGCAGAGATTGGAACAGTTTGGAGGGCTCAGAAGCAGACAGCAAAATGTGGGAAAGTTTGGAACTTCCTAGAGACTTGAAGAGCTCAGAAGAAGACAGGACGATGTGGGAAAGTTTGGAACTTCCTAGAGACTTGTTGAATGGCTTTGACCGAAATGCCGATAGCAATATGGACAATGAAGTCCATAAGGTGGTCTCAGATGGAGATGAAGAACTTCTTGGGAACTGGAGTAAATGTCACTCTTGTTATGCTTTAGCAAAGAGACTGGCGGCATTTGCTACTAGTCTAAAGATCTGTGGATATTTGAAATTGAGGGAGATGATTTAGGGTATCTGGAGGAAGAAATTTCTAAGTGGCAAAGCATTCAAGAGGAAGCAGAGCATAAAAGTTTGGAAAATCTGCAGCCTGACAACGTGATAGGAAAGAAAAACCCATTTTTCTGGGGAGAAAATCAAGCAGGCTACAGAAACTTGCATAAGTAATGAGGAGCCAAACGTTAAATCACCAAGACAATGAATAAAATGTCTCCAGGCCTCGTCAGAGACCTTCATGGCAGCCCTTCCTATCACAGGCCTGGAGGCCCAGGAGGGAAAAATGGCTTCTTGAGCTGGGCCCAGGGCCCCCCTGCTCTGTGCATCCTCCAGATTTGGTGCCATGTGTCCCAGCGGCTCAGCTGTAGCCATGGCTAAAAGGGGCCAATGTACAGCTTGGGCCATTACTTCAGAGGGTGCAAGCCCCAAGCCTTGGTGGCTTACAGTGGTGTTGAGCCTGCGGGTGCACAGAAGTCAAGAATTGAGGTTTGAAACCTCCACCTAGATTTTAGAGGGTGTATGGAAACACCTGTATGTCCAGCCAGAAGTTTGCTGCAGGGGCAGAGCCCTAATGGAGAACTTCCACTAGGGCATTGCAGAAGGGGATGTGGGGTTTGAACCCCCACACAGAATCCCTACTGGGGCACACCTAGTGGAGCTGTGAGAGGAGGGCCACCATCCTTCAGACCCCAGAATGGTGGATCTCCCGATAGCTTGCACCGTGTGCCTGGAAAGGCTGCAGACAGTCAATCCCTGCCTGTGAAAGCAGCCAGGATGGGGGCTATACCCTGCAAAGCTGTAGAGGCAGAGCTGCCCAAAGCCGTGGAAGCCCACCTCTTGCATCAGCATGATCTGGGGATCATTTTGGAACTTTAAGGTTTGGTGACTGCCTTGTTGGATTTTGGATTTGCGTGGGGCCTGTAGCCCCTTTGTTTTGACCAGTTTCTCCCATTTGGAATGGGTGCATTTGCCAAATACCTGTACCTGCATTGTATCCAGGAAGTGACTAACTTGCTTTTTATTTTTCAGGCTCCTTTTAAGGCAGAAGGAACTTGGCTTGTCTCAGATGAAACCTTGGACTTGGACGTTTGGATTAATGCTGGAATAAGTTAAGACTTTGGGAGACTGTTGGAAAGGCATCATTGTGTTTTGAAATGTGGGAACATGAGATTTGGGTGGGGCCGGGGGCAGAATGATATGGTTTGGCTGTTTCTCAACCCAAATCTCATCTTGAATTGTGGTTCCCATAATCCCCACATGTAGTGGGAGGGATCCAGTAAGAGGTAATTGAATCATGGGGGTTGTTACCCCTATGCTGCTATTCTCATGATAGTGAGTGAGTTCTCATGAGATCTGATGGTTTTATAAGGGGCTTTTCCCCCTTTGCTTGGCATTTCTTTCTCCTACCACCCTGTGAAGATGTGTCTTCCACCATGAATATAAGTTTCCTGAGGCCTCCCCAGCCATGCACAACTGTGAGTCAATTAAACCTCTTTTCTTTATAAATTACTCAGTCTTGGGTGTTTCTTCATTGCAGCATGAAAGCAGAATAATACAGTGCTATAGCCTCGACCTCCTGGGCTCAAGTAACCCTCTCACCCTAGCCTCCCAAGTAGCTGGGACTACAAGCATGTGCCACCACACTCAGCTAATTTTTAGATGTTTTTGTAGAGATAGGGTCTCCCTATGTTGCCCAGGCTTATCTTGAATGCCTGGGCTCAAGTGATCCTCCCACCTCAGACTCCCATAATGCTGGTATTACAGGTGTATGCCACCGTGCCCTGCCTGAAATATCTTAATAAACTAAAGGATCAAGTGCTTTAGCTGTACTTCTGAGATCTACTATGGCCATAAGAAACAATTTGAAGAAAGAGATATGTGAGAGACCTCATTCGTGCTGGGTGTGATCTAATGAACTACAAATCTAAATGGTTAGAAAATGTATAAAATGAAGGTATATACATGTTGACAATTCTTATTCAATTCAGGAAACATTGAATCTGTGCTTCAGTGTTTACCTTGTATTTCACATTCAGAATGTAGAACTACTGAATAGTTCTGTCGATTAACAAAGTTCCTTGAAACAGGCAAAAAACTGATGTTGAAACAAGAAGCTATGAACATATTTTAGTTACCAAGAAAGAGAATGTCTTCAGAGTTTATTCTTTTATGATACTTCTGCATTAGAACTCTTGAAAAGCTACATCACACTAATTTTACAGCAGCAGTGTCAATTCAACAGATAGATTTTCCACATATCACTTTCTTTAATGCTCCAATCTTCAAGCCTCTAGAAAAAATAGTTGAAGATCTGATCAGCATCACAAATCAAGGCAACACAGGTCACCTGTTGGGTATCACACTAAATACGGCCGTGAGTAGCTCCTCCCACACAATCATATCCATCCATTTCTAAGCATACTGGTAAAGTAATTTCTAAGTGGCAATTCTCACTTTTGGTGATCTAATTTTCACATGGTAGCATGATGGCTGGCTGCTCATTTTCTTAAAATTCTCAAATTATTTAAGTTGACATTAGTCTCCAAGAGTTTGTTATATTGGTATTATTTTGAAGACTAAGCATTTCAGAGTCAGTGTATTATACCTTAATAGAAAAAAATGAGAGACAATAAATATATTTTGGACTACTGAATGTCCTTAGACTTTTTTTATTTAGCAAACACATAAGTATTTTTAGTGTACCAGGCACTATTTTAAGTGCCTTACCAAGGTCAACTTATTTAATTCTCATAGCAACTTTATGATTGATATATTATTATCATTTTATTTCACAGATGAAGAAACTGAAGAATAAAGAAATTAAATAATTTGCCCAAGGTCATATTACTAATAAATGACAGAACTGAGATTTGAACCCACATAGTCTGTCTTCAATTCTGTGCTCTTAACCACTGCTGAATACTGTCTATACAATAAGAATGCAAAGTTTATAGCAGTCAATCTTTCCCTTATAATATTATAATTGCTAAAAGTTTGTGCTATGCAAAACATGATTCTGACACCATAAACAGCAGTATACCCACAACTGTCTGCTCCTATTTTGTTGTGCAAAACATACAATTTTCATAAAATTTTGTAATGACAAATAGCTTTAAATTTGAAGAAAGGAAAACCAAAATTAGAATAGAAGGGTTTTTATCATCAAGAAAATCACTTAGAATGGCAGAGAACAAAAGGTGAAATAAAGAACAGCCACTTTTCAAAAGGCTATTGTTATTACAACAGACAAATCGTCTTAGAAAGAGTAACAAATCTAAAGTCTCTTCAACTCTGAACACAAAATACTGTGCTGTGTGCACAGCAGAGGGGCAGTAAATATCTGATAGACAGAGATTTCTCCCAGCAGATCGTCCTTCTTCAGGAGATGCTTATATTTTTATCCCTAGAGGTAAATGCTGAGCTAAATTGTTTTCCTTACCGTATGCCCAATCATAAAAGCTCACATATTTGGGTACCCAGAGCCCATCATAGGATTTTTTCTGGGGAAAATGACTACAACCTAAGTTGGCTGAAAGCAAAATTGTCTCACCCTTAGATTCCCCTTTCTACATTGTTTTTTCCCAAATCCTCTATCAAAACTTATCCCACGAAATAAGTAGATAAATCCATTTATGCTGAGAGATCTCTGGGCATTACTTTGCCCCCGATGTGTTTAGATCATAACATCAAATGCAGGCATTAGTCAATTAGGCTGGAGAGGTATCTAAGAGTAAATGTTTTCAGGTACCCCAAAATCATTTCATCTATACTGTCTTATAATTAAACAAACTTTGCACCTATGCAGTTTGCTTATGACTATTGTAGAGAGGGAGTACACTGGAGAATTCAGCTAATATAAAATGCAGCAAACTCACTCCAAAAGGCCACATCATTCTCCGCACTCCATTCCTTATGAAACTAAATGATGGTTGACAATGAAATTCAAGCTTCTGATTCTTATTAAG
This sequence comes from Macaca nemestrina, assembly GCF_043159975.1. Taxonomy (NCBI): domain Eukaryota; kingdom Metazoa; phylum Chordata; class Mammalia; order Primates; family Cercopithecidae; genus Macaca; species Macaca nemestrina. The sequence goes on along the minus strand of NC_092135.1, from coordinate 61,766,382 downwards.
GCTGACAATTGAAACTTGATTAGGCCTATAATTACACACTGCTTGAATCAAGAATGTCAAATAATGGGGCAGGACCTCTATAGCTGGGAATCAACTTACAACCTAGGTTGGTCCATGAACAACCTACTCAGACAGCACTCAGTCATAAATTGTCCCAAGTTTAACCTGGTAAGCATTGTTGGGAGGGTATTTTTGGTCAAGAGTCCAAAATGGAATTTTCTATTCTGTAGCTCTAGATGATCCTGGGCACTCAGGAGAGAGATAAAGAAAGCAAAAGAAAGTGAGAAAGAGACAGAGGATATATATGGCTGAAATAGTCTATAATTGTGGCTACTGGGGAAAGCCAAGAAAAATTATCAGATTTTAGATTTTATAAAAATGTAATGTGTATAAATACACAAAACAAATCAGTTTAATTAAAAAAGTTAAAGTTTAAATTTGTATTCATTTTATTCATTTTTAAATAGAAGTAACCTAAGTAAGATACACTTTTATCCTTTTTTTTTTAAACGAAAGGAAATTTCAATATGCTACATCTATGGCATAGGATTGATTTATATATACAGATGAAAAATTATATTATTATCTATTTATTTTGTAGAGTTTGAATAAAACCTAATTTGGGAAAATGTGAAATGGCATGTGCTTACAATGTAATGTGTGATATGTATAAGTATATCTCTACTCTGATATGTTTACTCAAGTTTTACTTTTAGGAATTTCACAGCGATTATCAAGTACACACACCCTATATACCTATAGCAGTATAGCTACTGCAATAAACTAATAGCAGTCTAGTTGAAGAGATCAGAGTGTATGTCAGATAGCAGCTTGAAGCTGGCCAATGCACATGTTCAAGAGATGTAAGGTATTTACATTGAAAAACAGGCAGCCTAAGAAAGAAGCATCATGACCTCTGAAAAATATGTCCTGTGAATTGTATGATCCATGCTTACCTCACAGCTTGTCTCCACATCTGCGTAATTGGCTTTGACTTTACCCCTTCCTGGCTGGCTGTTAACTTTGGGTTTCTTGTAGTAGTTCTACTCAACTCCGTCTTGGTCCTAACCAGGCTTCCCCTCCATCTTAATATTGTAATGCAGCACAGTTTACTATTTCAGTTTGACCATCCTGGCTTTCTTCCTGCGGTAATTGACCTTCCAAAGCTGTAGAAGTATAAAAAATCAAGTTCTATCCTAGAAATTAGAAATTCTGCTCTTGGTTCTGCCAAAAACTAGTGGTGTTTCCTTTCTAAGTTATCTGACTTTTCTATTTCTTGGATTTTTTTTTTTTTTTGAAATGTAAAGTCTGAATTGTGTGATTATTAAGATCTCACAGATATTATTATTTCAGTTTGATATTACTTCGGTCAACACTATCATTTTATTGATTCCGATACTTGAAAGTGGATAAAGACTAAGTATATCAGAAGATGCTGTACCAGTGCCAGCCACTATTTTTAAAAAATTCAGGAACTTGAGTTTAGACACTAACTAAAAGCCAACAAATATATGTATTTTGAATGCATGAGCTTCTCTGTGTTTCCCTACAGCATTATCTTACCACAGAGCTTTCAACCATTTCAGTTTCCGAGTTATACCAGGAGATCAGCCTGATTCATTGAGATGTTAACATCATGCTATCTGCATTTTTTCAGCTTTTAATTTTCAAGACGTCTCCAAGTAAAATGATTGTTTTTGACATTATTTGACTTTCTTGATTCAAGCAGGCTGTAATTATACCCCTGATCAAGTTACTGTGGACAGCCTGAATCCAAAGAGAGGCACCACATATGGAAGCTTTATGGTTAATCACAAACAGATACAACTGGATGTTTCATACCACACATTAGATTCTTAAAATGATGTCTGCTTTTTACAATAAGTAAAATAAAAAGATTATACATAAACATGCTAATATATATTTAGTGTTTCAATTAAATATGAAATGAGGAAGTATGTTTCAAAACCACTCAAATTTGCAGCATAGTTTTATAAACTTTTAAATTAAAATATTTCATTGTAATATATTCATTTATCTGCTACTGAAAACAAGTTAATCAGTCTGACCAGGACTATAAGGAGATGAAATATCCAGTCAACTTAGTTAAAAAATAACCTCAGACATAACAGGAAAAAAAATTTCAACTTCTTAACTCATGTAGATGCAAGGTATATGACAATCTTTTTCTTTTTTTATATTAAAAGTGCTATTTATCTCGGATTTATTATTTATTTCACAAAGTCAAGTTTCAGAGAAAGAGAAACTATACATTCTGATACACATTATTTATTTATATCTCTATTTATCCTGAAGTATCGTCTAGTATTTTTATCACTCTGTACTTAATCCCTAAAACGGAGGTCAATTTCCAAAAACAAAGTAACATTAGTATTAAAACCAGACTCAAAGACACCAAATAGAATTATTGCTGATGCTAAAAATGTGCTAGTGTAAGTAGACAAATCTGTATGCCTCCAACCTTAGCTGAAATGTGAAAAATTTATTATTTAGGTGCTTCATCAGCAGGAGGTCAAAATTTTAACATTTTGAGATTCTTAATATATAAGGTGCTATAGTTGCCTCCAAAATATTGTTACTGACTAGCTGCTAAATATAAATGCTGTAAAATCTAGGTCATTTAAATGGATAGCACTGAAAAATAATTATGCTATACAGAGGAGACATAAAAGTTTTACAGGGATGATAGAGGAGCAAAATGACCTCCAAAGTTAAAAACTTGAAACCTTCAAGGCCGGGCGCGGTGGCGCAAGCCTGTAATCCCAGCACTTTGGGAGGCCGAGATGGGCGGATCACGAGGTCAGGAGATCGAGACCATCCTGGGTAAACTGGTGAAACCCTGTCTCTACTAAAAAAATACAAAAAAAACTAGCCGGGCGCGGTGGCGGGCGCCTGTAGTTCCAGCTACTCGGGAGGCTGAGGCAGGAGAATGGCGGGAACCCGGGAGGCGGAGCTTGCAGTGAGCTGAGATCCGGCCACTGCACTCCAGCCTGGGAGACAAAGCGAGACTTCGTCTCAAAAAAAAAAAAAAAAAAAAAAAAAAAAAAACTTGAAACCTTCAAATATATTTTCCAAATATTATACTAATAAATGAAAAACAAAAGATAAAACAACAGGAAGTTTGTATTAGTGTCAACAATACAAGTGGGAAAGTCCATTATATTCCTGGCTTAAACTTTATGATTGCTAAACAATAATTGTTTTTCTTAAAAGTATTTTTAATAATAAATTTGCATACCTAATTCTGAAGCTTAAACTCATTGTCACCTACATGTGTTGTGGGTTGAAGCTCACTGTCTCCTACATCTGTTGTGGATTGAATCGTGTTCCCTAAAAGGATATAATTGAAGTCCTAACTTTGGAGAGCTATGAATGTGACTGTTTTTGGAAATAAGGTCTTTGCAGATGTAATCAACTGAAAGTGCAGTCATTAGAGTGGGCCCTAATACATATGGTGGGTATCCTTATAAGAAGACGAAAATGTCACATGAAACAGACAAATAGGATGAACTCCATGTGACAACAGAGGTAGCTGCAGGGCAGGGATGTCAAGGATTGGCAGAAGGTAGGAAGACAGGAAGAGGCAAAGAAAGAGTCCACCCGGAGTCTCAGAGGAAACATGGCCCTCCTGACACCTTGATTTCAGACTTCCAGCCTCCAGATTGAGAGAATAAATTCTGTTTTTTTTAAGCCACCCAGTTTTTGGTACTTTGTTAGGGCAACTCTAAGAAACTAATATAGTTCCTAACCAGTATCCTTCATATTACCTCGGTTATAAACAAAAATGTGAATAGTGTTGAATAAAGCTTGTTATGACAGTATCTTATCAGCCACCCTGCATTCATCGGCAAGAGCTTTCAATCCAGTGTACTACTGAAGACAGCCTGAGATTTAAATGTTGTAAGGCATGGCATTTTAAAGGTGTACAACTGGCATCAGTTTGGAGTTTGACAACCTACTTTTAATTTATAAAAATGCATTTTCTTCTGAAAAGACTCATTAAAAATTCACACAAAGAAATTTCATTTTGTAAATTTATAAATGTTTCATCTTTGGTAGAGAAAAGCATTTGATAATAGTTGATTAGGGCATTTGCTTTTCTCTTTTCTGATTTTTGACCAGTTCTCATTTAAAATGAGAAAGAGAAAACAACTTCTTTGATCTGGAAAGTATGTTTTTATTTTAATAATGCTTTGGAGGGAATTGTTTTTTGACTTGAGTTAAATGCTTTTTTTAAATTACGTATTTATTTGTCTTGAAAAGTAAAGGAGGCACAGTCAATAGTAAAAGTAGTTTTTTTTTTTTTTTTTTTTTTGAGACAGAGTCTCTGTCTGTCACCCAGGGTGGAATGCAGTGGCACGATCTCGCCTCATTTCAACCTCCTCTTCCTGGGTTCAAGCAATTCTCCTACCTCAGTCTTCAGAGTAGCTGGAATTACAGGCACGCCCACCACAGCTGGCTAATTTTTGTATTTTTAGTAGAGGCTGTGTTTCACCAGGTTGGCCAGGCTGGTCTCGAATTCCTGACCTCGGGTGATCTGCCCACCTCGGCCTCCCAAAGAGCTGGGATTACAGGTGTGAGTCACTGCTCCGGCTCAGAAGTAGATTTAAAAAAAAAATGATTTTAGTTGTGCCTTGGTTTGTTTAAGAAGCGATTAGTTAGGCAAAATACAGAAGCTTTCTAGGTGTTGGACAGAGACTCACAGGAGCTTCAAAATTACCAGCTATTAAGTATTTTTAAAATAAATTTTAGTCTTTGTGCTTCATCCTCATGATGAAAAAAGCCATATCAGTAAGTGTTTATAAAGACCATTACTGTCTCCATCCTTGTTTGGGGTTATACAGATAATATAAACAAATGGAAAATATGTTTCATGTCTCTAAAAAGAAGCTTACAATCTAGTTAATAAGAGATGATGTAGATCCATTAAACAATTAGAAAATAAAACAACAAAACAGGTTGAACTTCAAACTGTATGGAATGATGGCTTTTCACACTCCCAGTTTCAGTGTCAGTTATATATTGATATCAGCCTAAAATTTACATAGGTGCAGCAAAGCCTGGAATTTCACAGATGTAAAACCAACATCAGCTGGGGGGTATGTATTTTTGCACTCTAGGTTTTCTTTTTTTAAGAAGAGGATTTTGTAGGATAGTGTCGCCAGGTCTGAGTTGTTAGTAGGGGCAGGCCTGGCGTGTGGATATTCTTCTCTCCCACTGAAGAAAGGAATAGGTGTTGAATTGGAGAGAAAGAAAGACAAATAGGCACCATTTTAGGGTGGCAGTGAAAAATGTGTAGTATCACTAAATCTGAGAAAAATATGCAGTGAAAAATATGCAAAATTACAAAATCTGAGAGGTGATATAAGGGTCAATATTATAAAGTATCTAATATTATAAAAACATTAGAATAATTAAAACAATTCCCAGATGATGCTGGGAATAGCGAAAACGTATAGACTCAGACATGAGTAAAGTAATAAGAAAATTAATATCGCCAACCAAAAAGGCACCCTGAGAAAGGAGAAATTTATTTTTCCAGAATGCATCAGTCAGTATGCTACCAACTGGCTGCCCCACTGTCCAAAACAAAACAAAAACCACTCGCTTTATCAGCATGTTTTGTCTGCTATTCTTGTCAATGATTTGTGTTCTCCAACTTTTAGATATATCAGATACCACAATGGATCTTATGAAATACATTGATGAGTGCTGGGAATTGAGGATACCAAAACTGTGAACTAACCTGTGAATTAAACATAGATCATTTCAAATCATTTCAATAAAATTATCTTCAAGAAAGAAAAATAATGTTCCATATTTGTCTTTTCCCCCTAGGAATATGCTGTTTGGTTTGCTTTGTAGAAAGTGCTTTCCTCATGTGTTTGTTTATATAAAAATTTAATTGTTAACTTCTCAAAGATAATTGTATGATTGGAAAGAATAGACACAAAAATGTTTAATAGCTAAATCTGTTTAGATTTATTGTATATTTGATTGACTGGGGAAATGACTTTCAGTTGACATCTGAGCCAACAAGTTAGCTGAAATAAAATTTTGCTTAATACCTTTGCATCAATAATCTAGGCACAGCCTCATTGATTGAGAAAGTCTGATCAATAGAGTATTACTGGCTGCCTAACTGTAACTTTGCCAGACTTTTTTTTGCTAATTCTGCTGATGACCTTCTTACCACTGCTTTTCAGGTTCACCTTTTTTTCCACTTTGAAATTCAATTTGCTCCATTTGCCATTATTTAAGGAATTTACACATCCAATTGATTTTATCCACCTGCTTTAGTTAGTATATGAGATGTAAAAGATTGCACCTGATTGTGGTAAAGCTTTGGAACTGCCAAAGCACTCATATATTTAGCAAATATTTTTATATCAAATATACTTGGGAAAAAAATTACCCATAACAATAAATTACAAGTCCTAAACAATAAAAATGAAACATTCCCATTTTTAAAAATGCATAGCACAGGATCTACAAATATTAAAGAGGATATCATAATGAGGAAAAAAATGGAAATGAGTGTGGCTCTGGTGTTCAGCATAACAGGATAATAAAGGAAAGGAGGCAATAATATCCCTAATGGAGAAGGACAGTTCATGGAATATATTAGAGCTTAATGAACTTTGAAAATAGTTATCAAAAACTGTGAAGAGTCAGTTTTATAATGCATACAGGCTAAGAAGTTAGTCTGCCACAGGTTTATGAATGCTGGCAGAAGACACAAGACTCCTGGGTCAGAAACAAAGGACTTCATAATTCCTAGTAGTAGCAGTAGCCAGAGTATCAGCATTTTTGCTGGTTCCCCAAATCCTAATTCCACAGAACAAAGTGAAGAGGACCAGACAACACAACCATGCATTGTGTTGTGTTGCAGAAGAGCAACTATGCATTTAGGGTACATACTAATTTTTATAATAAAGAGTAAGCATGCCTGACCTTGATTCCAGAGGGAGACACTATCACTTTCTTGCAAAGGTTTTGCCCTAAAAATATCTTCGTAATGATAATCCAGAACAAAATCCCTGTTTCTGCTTGCAAAATCTGCAGACACAGGAGAGATTCATAAAGAACTGTCTCCAACCAATCATTGGTTGTGAACATCTCATTTTACAGTTATTAAAACCGGACTAGACTGAGACCTGAAGAACCACATTCCCCAGTAAATCCCTAATTCCTCAGTTTCTTGACCTCTTCACCTCCAATGACCTCTTCCAATTTAATTCGGCGACTCATTCTAATGGCTCAGTGTGGACCTTGTCATCCCCTAAACCTATTCCATCTCTGAAAAAACTCAGTTTCGACATCAACCAGTCTCTGACTACAGCATCCTCCCCTTTCAACTCTCTCACCTAACGACTGCTGCTGTTCTTTAGAACCTCCGTTCTCACAATTCCTGTACTTCATCCCTATCTCTCAGCAACCATTTGTCTTCACATCCTGTCCTTTCCAGTTTAGACTCCATTGTCCATCCTTTTAACTGCTCTTGTGTCAACATCCTCAACTTCCTCATCCCGTTTTTCTTCCTTGGCATTTTCCCAGTAAAACCTCAGTTTTGAATAAAAGTAAGTACTAGGTTTTCTTTCAGATACACCTGCACTGTTGATCACTGCTAGTGAAAATGGTATAACTCTGCAGACTGGCTTCACTATAAATTTATGTCCTCTGATGTCAACCAGATTTCCAACACAGCATTTTTTAGCTCCATCACTTTTCTTAAATCTGATTCAATCTGGCCCACATGCACAACAAACTGATACCATTTCCTCTACACACACACACACACACACACACAGTCACTAGAGGAAAATTCTCTCAACTTCTCAATATCAAACCTGCAAAAGTAGCTGTAATATCATCTGTCTTTTTCTTCTGCTCAAAAGCAGGAAATGTCTCCCCCTCACATAAGGCTAAAATTAATTCTCCTGTTTGTGCTTTGGGGTGTATCAGAGCCAGCTAATTGTCCTCCAACATCCACTTCTCTTTTCTTCTGAATTAACCTAACTACACAATTGCAGCTGGGCATGTGGTCATCCAGAATCAAGACTATAATTTCCATCTACACTTTCAGTTAACTGTGGCCATAGAATGAAAGCAGAAATTCATGTAACTTCTGGGAAGCATCCTTAAAAGTAGTGGATGTAACCTTCTCCCTATTTCCATATTGCTGTATGGAACTTAGATGTAAAGTCTAGAGCACTAATATTCAATAAAAATATAATGCAAACCACAAAGGTAAGCCATGTAAGTAATTTTAAATTTTTGATTAGTCACATTGAAAAAGTAAAAAGAAACAGGTGAAATTACTTTTAGTAACTAATACATTTCATTTCGTCCAGAATGTCCAAATTAGTATAACTTCAAAATGTAATTAATATAAAACTTACGTAGATTTGTTACATTTTGTTGTATTAAGTATTCAAATTTCAATGTTCATTATACACTTACAGCACACCTCCATTTGGACTAGCCACATTTCAAGTGCTCAAGAGTACTGCTCGGCCAGTAGCTACCATATTGGCTACCACACGGCTAGCTAGAGTTTCACCTTGAGGCTTTTAGCCATGCACAATGAAACAACAATATGGAAGAAAATCAGGTTACTTAAAAGTGGTGCCACGTAAGTACATACTATTTACCCAGACTTCCACATGACGGAAAAATAAATTTTCATCTTCTTTAGGACAAAGTTACCTAAGTTTTCTTTCATTTGCAGTTAAATCTCATTCCCTTCTGCTTCACCAGAAAGTATTTCTTTTCTCTGCTATACATGTTACTGCTACCATTAATTTGATCTGGCAGAGTAAAGTAAAAGCAACCTATCCCAGGGAAGGTAATATAGCATAGTAGTTAAGAGCACAGACTCCAATGTCAGGCTACCATCAGTTTGATTTCAGCTATATACTTACTAGCTGGTGACTTTGGGAAAGATACTTAACCTCTAGCCTCAGTTTCCTCATTTGTAAAATGTAGACAATAATAGCACCATCTCATAGGATTTTTATGGTATTAGGAAAAGTTAATATATACAAAATACTGAGAACAGTGCCTGGTTCTCTAAGCTAGTTAGATAAATCTTCATCTACATACCCTCCTTATGACACTTAACTATTCAAGGCTTTTTAATGTTAAAAAACAGTAATAACAACAAATCTCTCAACTGTTTGCTAGCTAATCCTTTATGGCCAAATTAAGAGTCATCTATATCTACATCTCTACTCACCTACCACGGATGGTTCAGTTCACAGTCTGGCTTTAATTTTTATCCCTCCACTATAACTAGTCTCCCTGAGATATCCACCAACTTTTGTTTCCAAATCCAATCGATTTCTATTACTTCATCTCTAGTGCATTAGAGAATTAACCATTCCTAACTTTGAAATACTCTTTTTTATTGGCTCACTGAGCTTTGGCTAACTTTTCTCAGTCACTTCTGTGGGCTCCTCTTTTTCAGCATCATCTACCTCCATTTTCATCTTGAATTTCCTTTTGTTCTCTTTCTCTGTGTGCTCTCTCAATTGTCTCATCATTTCCAAGGTGTTTACAATATCTCAAGCTCATCTAACATTCCTGTGCTTTACATCTATATTGATATTTCCACTTAGATGTTCCACGGGAAGAGTATTAGTTTAACTTCCAAACCTATTCCTCTTACTGACAATCCTATCTCAGTCAATGACCTGAACACCTGCTAATCGCCCAAGCCAAGAGTACAGGTATTATCCTAGACTCCCCTTTCTCCCTCAGCCCTAGCAAGCTATCAACTACCAGGTCCTCCCAATTCTGTTCTTGGAATAAATCTTTATACTCATTTCTCGATATCCCCACTGCCATCACCCATTAAAGCCAACATTAACTAACATTTGAATTAATAACCTCCTGTATTATCTCCAGTGGCCAATCTTGATTTTCTTTGATCTACTCTTTGCACTAGATTTCACAATCATGATTGTTGACTCTATTGCTTAAAAACGTCTTCCCTTGTTATATCAGAAAGAAGTCCAAATTTCTTAAAATATTTTGCAAAACTTGCATCAACTGGCATCTGCTTGCTTTTCTAATTCCATCCTTCATTCCCAGTCTGCTCATACACAATGCTTTAGATTCACTGAAGTTATACCTGCTCTTGGAATGTACCTACCATGTCTCTCATCCGGTAGCCTCTAGTGGGCGCTGTTGTTTGCCACCCAGGATGTATTCTCTTCTACTGAGTAGCAGCTTGATTTCTGGATGCTGTTGACCCCAGCTACAGAAGAATACTTTGAATGCCCAAACCATTTGTTGTGACTCCATCTCCAGTGTCCAAGTATTGGTCCAGGAATATGCACATAAACTAAGTTGGTCAATCAAAATGAATCCTATGCTTTTTGATTGACAGTTGGGAAAAAATTACTTTCTATTTTTGGGTGTGTAAATGCAATGTCTAAAACTGACAGTTGTTTTGCTACCATAAGAAAATCCAGCCTCAGAACAAACTCAAAGCAGAGACAAAAAAAAAAAAAAAAAGAAGGAAATTAAATTAGAACTCTAATAAATCTACATCTTAAACCCTCTAGACTTTTCAGTATCATGAACTAATAAACTCTTATGATTGTTTGCTTGTCTGGGTTACCTGCCATGTCTCCCATTTCTTCACCTAGTTAACTCCTATTCATTCTATTCTGGCCTTTATGTAGACACCACCAGCATAAATCTTGAAGCAGTGTTGGGGTCCCTTCTCTATACTTTGATAGCACCTTGAAACATCTTTATCATCATGCTCATCTCAATGACTTATAACTGCCTGTTTGTTCCTGTCTCTCATGAAATTAAAAACTCATGAGATAAAAAACTTTCTTTTTTTTTTTTTTGAGACGGAGTCTTGCTCTGTGGCCCAGACTGGAGTGCAGTGGTGCAATCTTGGCTTACTGCAAGCTCCGCCTCCCGGGTTCACGCCATTCTCCTACCTCAGCCTCCCGAGTAGCTGGGACTATAGGTGCCCGCCACCACGCCCAGCTAATTTTTTGTATTTTTAGTAGAGACAGGGTTTCACTGTGTTAGCCAGGATGGTCTCGATCTCCTGACCTCATGATCCGCCCGCCTCTGAGTCTCAACACCATGCCTTTAATGCTCATTGTTGTTTTTCTAGAGTAGCATTTAACACACCTCCCAGGACGTAGTAAATGCTTCATATATATGTCAAATTAAATATAGTTAATAATTATGGAGTAATTTCCATGTCAGAAACTGTGCTAAGAATTTCACATATTTTATCTTAATTCCTGGTTACAACCAATTCTATGACACATGCACATTTATTGTTAACCTTTTTATAGGTTTAGATATTGAGGATTAGAAAGTTTAAACAACTTCTCCATGTTCACATATCAATATTGGAGCTGGAATACGAAGCTAAGTAGTCTGTCTCCAATGTATAGTCTTAGCCACTACATTCTATTGTCTTTATAAGAAAAAAGTAATATATAAGAATCATATTTAGAACTCTTCAGGATTTTTCCAGTACTTTACTGTTGAGAAGCATTTTTAAATTCTCTTTCCAAAGCTCTTTGCAGGATCAGAACGATGGAGCAAAATGATAAAAGTTTCACTTTGATAAGGAATGAAGAAAAAAAACAAAACCTGTGATGAGATTCTGTACTTTCAGGGAAACATTCCACTTAGTATATCATGAGGTTAAGTTTAGACTTCGTGCTCCCAATCTTCTATTTTAATGTAGTTTCTTCATATTTCTTCACCCAAAGATAATTTATAACTAACTCCAATTAAGTTGGCGTTTTGAAAAGGGAATTTTTTACAACTGTGAAATTTCAGAACATTGAACTGGTGCTTCCAGCCACAAAGCTGGGAATACAGGATGGACAGCATTACGGCTGCATAACATTCCTGACATAACTCAATGTTTATTTGTAGAAACTAATGCCCCAGAATATCCTCTTGGGACCTGAAATCTCCCCTTTGCTCTTTTCCCCTGGTAGTTGATTCTTACTGTCCACTATCCAACCATAATGATGTAAAATGAAATCTATTTTGCTTGTGGGGAAAAAAAAAAGACTGGTTCACAACTTCACTCAGTTTTTTTGGTTAACATATTAACACTTATTTCAGAGTAATGTAGTTGAGTACTCACAGCATGTTTTGAAGAAACAATACATGAAGCAAGTTCTCTATTTAACAGATGTAGTCTCTAACTCAAATACTCTGGATTTTTTCTTTCTTTCTTTGAGATGGAGTCTTGCTCTGTCACCAGGCTGGAGTGCAGTGGCACAATCTTGGCTCACTGCAGCCTCTGCCACCCGGGTTCAAGCAATTCCCATCTCAGCCTCCTGAGTAGCTGGGATTACAGGCACGTGCCACCATCTCGACTAATTTTTTTGTATTTTAGTAGAGACGTGGCTTCACCATGTTGGCCAGGATGGTCTCGATCTCCTGACCTCGTGATCCACCCACCTTGGCCTCCCAAAGTGCTGGGATTACAGGCGTGAGCCACTGCGCCCCGCCAATATGCTGGAAATTTTAGGTCACCATTTGAATGATTATTTTCGGTTTAGCAAACATTTTTAGCTGATTTGATTTTTCAAATGCTTAAAATTAACTTTTGTCTTACTACATAAGTAATACTTGTTCTTTGTAGAAAAATTAGAAAAGTATGCAAATAAAAAGAAGAATATATAAATAATCCATGATCCCAACACTCAGAAATAATCACTTCAATTATATTGTAGATGTTCTCCCAGACTGATTTTGTACATAAACACACACACACGTAGTTATTAAACAAATATGAGATTTTAGTCTATATCCTGTTTGATAAACTGCTTACTTTATTCAGCAATATTTGGTGTACCACCAGTTTGGAATATAATGATGAAATTTACTAGACCAACCATGGTAAACAGAACTAAGACCTAGCTGATTTTATCTTTGCTTTAGTAGAGGATCCACAACAGTATGATATATCATATTTACTTCATTCTGACTTAGAGGGAATCTTGACTCTTTTAAACTTGACAAACTTACTCAAGCTCCATAGATAAAACTGAGATAATATGTTGGATAATATTCAAGAAAGTTTATAGTTCTTGAAAGCAAACTGTATAATTGAAGAAATAACTGAAGCCTGAGAACCTATGTTATCTTGATTGCTTAATTATATCAATCAGTTGTACCAAAATCATTCAATAAGCCATGTAACTCCACACAGACTCTAACTATAAACCTCAAAGAAACAGGAAAATTTGAGGCAGAGGGATCAGTCACAACATATGAAGATACGTGACCCAGCTATTCACCTTTCATTCACATAATTCGCATGGTGAAGACACAGACCTACTATGTCCTGTTTAAACAAATTTTCTTTATTATAGGCAATGATTCATATCATCTTTCAAAGGATTTAAAAATAGTCAGCGTGTGAAGGGCATTTGGAGATTTAAGCTTTCCCTGTTGCATGGTTCACTGCTAATATATCTGGGATATATCTATATTGGCACAAACATAACCAGTGAAATAATGTTTCAAAGATGACATTTTTAATGTGGAACAGAAAAGTGTGACCTAATGTTAATTACAGATGTCAATTATATTTGTGTTGTTTAGGGAACATTATGTCATTGGCAGTGTATTAAAAGATAGGCAGCCATAATTTGAAATCATTTTGGCAAGTTACTGTCTGTTATGGAAAAGAACAGTGGCTGCCATCGACTAATCTCCCAAAGACATCAGCAAGCTTAGTGGTCCTGAAAATAAATTAGAAATCATTCGAAAAAATAAGAACCTTTGAAAAAATATGACTAAGTTGTGACGACTTGGGCTAAGAACAAAGAGGATTTTATGATCTTACTGTTGTCTTTAAGCTTAAGGAGGGTGATCATAAGGAAGATGGTGACCAGCTGTTCTACAGGGTATGGCAGGAAATGGCTTAACTTGCAAGACAAATTTAAGTTGACATAATGTAAGAACTACTTGACAGCATTGAATTTTAATCACTTAAAATAGGCTCCTAAGGACAGCTGAGGGAAATGTCGTCTTTGAAAATCTTTAACGTTATGATTATGATAAGCATTACAATTGGCTGCTGGGGTTTCAGTAAGTTCCTATCTAGAAAGAGAGCTGGTTTGAGGCAGGATTACTAAATGAGCCCAAAACTCTTCCTGCTCTCCCTTTTGGTATCATCCCATACAGCCACTCCAAAAGGATTCCAACCAAATGACTGGTTAATTTCTTAATTCATTCAACAGAATTGAGTGTCTACACCTTGCTCCAGTATGTGGATTGATTGCACTGATTTATTTGCCCAAAATATATAGATGTAACACTTTTCATTGGATCCTGCATTTATGGGAGTCTTTCTTATTAATTGGTATTCCTTTTTCTGTGCTGTCAAATAATAGGTCTTATGTATATAACACAGGTATCACAACATAAGGTATCGCCTAGGAAGATATTAAGAATACAAAATGTATTTCTTATAACACTGTGGGGAAATAGGTGGTGTTCAGACCATCTAGGATTTCAAGATATTCAGAAAAGAAAGAGATTATCATTCTGGTAAATTTGCCTCTCTTATAACTTAAAAGTTTTTATTTGTTTCTAGATTTATTACAGGAAACCACCACATAACATGGGTTTAAAAGAAATCCCGTGAAACATAAAAGCTATTCTAATGATGATGTCTAACTACTAAGATAAGAGACTCACCAGAAACAGCTTAGAGAGCCATTGAATTCAGTGGGAGATGTATGTGAGCATCTCAGAAGAAAATATAGGCATTGGATTCTTAAATATGATAAAAGAGAATAATTAAGAGACTGGTAGTTATTGACCGTCTCAAAAAATAAAGCAGTTAAAGAAATGAATTTCGACAGTAAGAAATGAAACACACTGGGTGATTTTTTTAAAAAAAGATGAGAGCTCTTAAAAAGGGAAAGGAAATTATACAAATGCAATTAATTCTATTTGAAAGGCAGTCTATACCACTCACTATTTCAATATTCCTTCTGAAAGCGGTGAGGCGCTCAGATTCTGTTTCTTTATATCAGGAAGTCAATTCTTTCAGGCCTATTCAGCCTCATCAAACTGGGTCTCCCACTGAGAAGCATCATTAGATGGCAGCTCTCCCAATCTTCCACCTGAGAAAGGGCCACTGAATTCACAGAGTTTTATCCCCCACTGCACTCTCTCATATCCCACTGATTTCAAAGGGAGCTGTGTATATCGAAGACAAATGCAAGGAGGCAGAAAGGGATGCTTGGATCCTTATATTCCTAAAAGCAAACACAGTTGTATAAGGAGGATCAATATTTTTCTACATTAGTTAATTGGGTGAATTGTACATAGCACAGGTATTTATCAAGAAATGATGCTTTAATTGATTAATTTCACTCTTTTATTTATAAATTTATCTGTAGGCAGAGACACCTACATCCTTTTAAAAAAATTATACTGTTCATGTTAGTACAATGTAGCATATTTTCCTTGTATGTTAATGTTTGGGTTCCATGACCAATACCTGTAAGTTATACTTAAATATGTCACAATTTAATTCTGGTAATATCATATCACATTGTATCCATTTTATATAAACTGCTTCACCTTATGCAACAGGTGTAGTCATGAAAGTTTTGGTAACAATTTGATTTTTATCAATAAAAAAATCTGTCCCAAGTGTCCTAAATAAGCAGGGTATTTCAAGGAAATTTAGGTTGAATCTTTTTTAAAACAAATAATCCTCTGGAAAAATCATGAAACTTTCCTTCTATATATATGTTTACTGTATGTTCTTAAAGCAGTACAAACATAAGCAATTTTATGCACATATTTCTATGGCTATAGTCAGACATTGACTTAATAAGTATCTGACCTTATTTTCAGTTCTCTTAATGTCGATATTCCACATTTGGGTCATTTTGTGTAAGATATCTATCAATATGGTTTTTTCTTTTCAACTTTTACTTTAGAATCAGTAGTACATGTGCAGTTACAAAGGTATCTATCAATATGTTCTAATGGATGTTTTTACTTTTATTTGCTTTGGTATTTCTTTTAATGGACAGTACATACAATATACTTGATATTTGTTTTTAAATAAAATATACTGAATAAAACATTGTTAAGCTCTATTTAGGTAAGGATTAAAATTAGTAAAATTCATCTCCCCCTATCATTATTACTAATTCAAGAAGAAAAAATACATTTTGTTTCTTTTCAAATATTTATATTTCCAGATAAAGTAAACACTTTTGCTACTTATCCAGTATCAAATGTCTAGACATCATAATGTATAGCTTTTCAATAAAATGCACATCTACTTTTTTTACATTTATCTACACAAATAATAATGAATGCATTCTTATAAACCATTCAAACAATACATAATTTCCAGTTTCTTTGCTTGCTGTTCCCCCAATCTGCAATACTCTCTTACTTCATTTCAGTCTCAGCTTGAATGTCACTTCCTCTGAAATACCTTTGCTGTCCAGTACTTGCAATTGTGTATCTATTTGTTTATTATCTGTCACCAACGAAACACTCTGTAAAGGTGGGGTGAGGGGTGTGATGTACTTTTATTCACTATCTCCTAATTCCAAGAACAATGCCTAGCATATGTTAGACATATAGCTTTAATTCAATGGGTAAATGAATGGCAGACCCCCAAAAAAGTGCCTTTCAAAGAGGTTTTATGAAGTATTACTAACATAGAAATGCACAAACTTCATGAGTTTGAAATTAAGCAGCCAATCTTATGTAACTCTTTTGATGTGACATCATACATTTTAATGGCATAAAAAGCACAGATTATACATAATAGAAATTCGGATAGATCTTGTACCACCTGTGTGCTGTTACATGGCTCCAAGTTCAGCACAATTACCAAAAAGCCACATGATATCAGTATCTCCAAATCAACAAATGCCAGCTTCTGAAGCCTCAAATGCAAAACATAAATTCTGAGGCAAGGGTAAATCATATGTGATGCTGATTCAGACATTATCTTTAATTGTTTCAGGTTCATAGTTGTCATTGGATCATTGATGTCAATGAATCCTTTCCACAGTTAAAATGATTACTATACTTCATCCAAGGATCCCTGTGAATCTTCATGAATTTAAAATTTGGAACAGGATGAGAAGTATTCAGAGGAGTGACAAAAATTATTTTTAAGTGAAAACATACAACTGGCTAACTGTTGTAATATCTTGTTGGAACAAATAATCTTTATGGTAAAAATTTTTCTGATCATTAGAATTCCCAAATGAAAAATAGCTTTTCCAGAGTGAGTCAGTTTCTCATTTCCAAATTATGTAATCTTAAGTGAAGCATTGTTTATTATAGAAGCAATTATTGAATTAGATCAAAGAATGACTATTTTATTATAAACTTATATTCTGGGGTACACTAATTATTTGGGACATTAATACTACACAAAATATGTAAATTTGTTATTAAATAATTTGGGGAAACATTTTTGAAAATCAAGTATTGATGCCTCAGAGCCACTAATACGAAAATATGCATTGTGTTGCCCCTAAATGAGAACATACTATGCATAAAGAGGTTCCTTATTGATTTACCATGGAATTCTGTTTTCAGAGAGCATCTATTGACAGTAGTGTTCCAAGTAGTACTATCTGTTAGATAATACTAAAGTTGATGACCTTTAAGACACTTTCCAAAATTCTGTTTTTAGATGTTTTATAAAGTCAACTCCTTAGAGCCCAGACAGCAGAGATCATCTAAGCAACTATCTCTGAACTACGCATCCCATTTCAAAAAAAAGAGGTTTTAAATTTTATCTCTGCCTAATACTTTATTCAAAACCAAAAATGGTTTGAGAGCTTAAAATAAACATCAAATATCTGTAGATATTGTATTTCAAAATCATTCAACAAAACTGTGTTCAGGAGGCTGAGACAGGAGAATTGCTTGATCCCAGGGAGGCAGAGGTTGCAGAGAGCCGAGATCGTCCCACTGCACTCCAGTTTGGGCCCCAGGAAGGAAACTCCATCTCAAAAAACAAAATTAATTTTAAAAAATATATTAATTTCTT
Organism: Macaca nemestrina; assembly: GCF_043159975.1. Taxonomy (NCBI): domain Eukaryota; kingdom Metazoa; phylum Chordata; class Mammalia; order Primates; family Cercopithecidae; genus Macaca; species Macaca nemestrina. Next base: position 61,748,300 of record NC_092135.1, on the reverse strand, counting down.
ATGGTAGTATGAGTTTACTTTTATGTTATTTTCCTGCAAAAAGGACATATGGTTAGGCTATTGTGTCGAGTGCTGAATAATTTATATTAAAATAGCTGCTTTATAACCTAAATCCAGTATATATTTATTTATGTATCTTATAGCAAACGAATTATGGTCACTTGATTCCTTTGTAACCTTAAACTTAATGACAAAAAATCTTGATTACAATAGGTATATTGGTCAGTAAAAGTGTTGTATATCTCACTTATTTTAATAATAAATTTATTGTTGAAAACTACCTTTATGTCAAATTTTTAAGAAACTAACACAGACATATCTCAGGCAATGTTTCTTTGCATAGGTTACAAATGAAATATGCAAACGTATTAAAAACTGCAAAATGAATAATATTTCAAATAAAAGTTATTTTTAATGTCAAACTGTTAATTAAAGTAGAAAAACGAAGTTAATAATGCTCTGAGAGCATGAAAAAAATAAAGTAACAGTATTAGACAGCACATGCTGTTATGTGTTTTGATGGCACAAGACCTTACCACAATCCAATCCTGAGAAAATGCTCAATAAGATACAACCTAATTCATTTGATGAAAGGCAGAGTTGAAAAAAAAAAAAAAAAGAGTGGTAAATGGCAAATGTGCTTTTTGAAGTACCTGGGAATAAATACAGAAAGTGCAATCATGTCATCATTACTTTGTAAAAATATGTACAGTGGAAATAATAGATAAAATGATGATAACTAATGAACTAAGGATAATGACAAGGAGTAAATTAAAATGCAGATGCCAACTAAGCAGAGGGTAAAGGTTTTAAGTACCAAAAATCTACATAAAAACAATGAAAAAATAAGTGGGTAAAATATCCATTATAAACAAGCTTCCTTTTCCCTAATATTAGCCCCTGGCTTGCAAGGTGGTATTTACACTTGGTTGTGAGGCCACATCATAGCCCCAGCAACATAATGTTTAGCAATTATACACATTTCAATATACTCAGCACTCAACATAAGTAATGAGGGCCACCTCCAAATCACCAATTTCATTCAACACTTTCAAATACACAATATGTGGTTTGACAATATATGGGTTTGCCCTTCCTTTTGCTTTAATAAAGTGGTCAATAAAGTGCTATTAGTGCAATTTACAGTCTCTGAGTCAGTGTGAATGATTAGAAAGTAGGTTAGAGGTATTTTTAAAATACAGTTTTTTCTTCACTCCAACCAAACAAAGAAGTTAGAGCCTTAATTGAAATGGTTACTTAAATACAATATTAATGCATATATGGTTAAGGATTTTGTCAGCATTTCTATTCAACTAACCTTGTTTCAAAGAATAAACAATTATGCTTTCAAAAACTCATGACAAATTTAAATGAGATATTCAAATAGTGTTTTTCAAATAGTTAAAAATGTTCTCCCTTTCAAGAATATTAGGCAAAGAAAATTCAAAGATGCGCTTAAAAATAGACCAAAACAAAGATATGCTAATTTTACTAATACTTTAAGAAAAAGTTTCACTGAAAATTTTCCTACTTAGATTAGGTATACATTGGAAAATGTATGATGATCAGAATTTCTTTGCCATATGTCAGTGCTAACCACGTATCTCTGTAGAATTAGGAACAGGAGGAATGCAGGAAATTGATGTGGCATAAATTTACACCTAAAACCATGTGGAGAATGTACTGTCTCAATCAACCTGGTTTTTCCTCATTTAGTGGTTCTCTGCTTTAACCTTGGGTTGAGTCTGATATAGTTATGATTTACGGTTGGTGGGAGGGGCTGGACTAAGCTGAAAAGGTAAAGGGAATAAAAAGAAGATTGTCCAATTCTCTTTCTCTGACAATAGCCATCAGCAAAGCTAACTAGAACCTGAATTAGCTTGAGATGTTAGTAAAACACTAGTGATAGCAAAGAGGTTTACATTTTCTCTTCTAAAATGTTTAAGCTATTCTAAAATGGACTAGGTTCAATATCTGGCCCAAATTTTATCCCCATAATGATCTAGACCTAACTTGTTTTCCTTCTCTTTTCGCATTTTCTTTAGATTCAGCCCAGGGTCAGAAATCCAGGCTCCTTTGCCCATCTAATAAGAAAGAATGAAAGTTGAAAGCCACTCTCAGAAATGGACATGTAAGGAGACATACCCAGGTAACACAGACACAATTCCACTTTAGTATTTTGAATACTGTCATTAATCAGAGTGGTTCTCTTCTGACATTGATTCCAACCGTCTCACCAATAATAAAAGAAGCCATTAATGAAAGTCTGCTTATCATTAGCCCTTTTACATTAGATTATTTCTACATCAAAGTAATTCTTTCAAGTTAAAGGTGATAGCAAAAGAATTCAAACCTGAACCATACTGATGCTATAGATGTAACTACCAATTTACACTAAATCAAACAGTAGAAAAACATGTTGAATTACATCACAGGTATGCAGTAAGACAAATACAGAATGCATCTATGAGACACAAATATTGAAAGAAAAAAATAAAAAGGGAAAGGAAATGACTCTGGATGAAAACAAATCGAAGAAATAAACCAAATGCAACATTTTTTAACTTTTATGTTAAGTTCAGTGGTACATGTGCAGGTTTATTACATAGGTAAACTTGTGTTAAGGGGGTTTGTTGTACAGATTATTTCATTACCTAGGTATTAAGCCTAGTACCCATTCGTTATTTTTCCTAATCATGTCTCTCCTCTCACCCTCCATCCTCCATAAAGTCCCCGTGTGTGTTACCCTCTATGTGTTTATGTGTTCCCATGATTTAGTTCCCACTTATAAGTGAGAACTTGCTGTATTTGGTTCTCTATTCCTGTGTTAGTTTGCTAAGAATAATGGCCTTCAGCTCCATCCATGTCCCCACAAAGGACATAACCTCATTCCTTTTTTATGGTTGCATAGTGTCCCATGGTGTATATGGGGTGCATTTTCTTTATCCAGTCTATTGTTGATGGGCATTTAGGTAGATTCCATGTATTTGCTATTGTGAATAGTACTGCAATGAACAGGTGCATGCATTTGTCTTTATAATAGAATGATTTCTATTCCTTTGGGTATATACCCAGTAATGGGATTGCTGGGTTGAATGGCATTTCTGTCCTTAGGACTTTGAGGAATTGTCACACTGTCTTTCACAATGGTTGGACTAGTTTACACTCCCACCGACAGTGTAAACATGTTCCATTTTCTCCATGACCTTTCCAGTATCTGGGTTTTTTTAACTTTTTAATAGTAGCCATTCTGACTAGTGTGAGATGTTATCTCATTGTGGTTTTGATTTGCATTTCTCTTATGATAAGTGATATGATTTGACTGTGTCCCCACTCAAATCTCATCTTGAATTATAGTTCCCATAATCCCCATATGTCCTGGGAGGGACCTGGTGAGAGGTAATTGTATCATGGGGAGTTTACCTCCATGCTATTCTCATGATAGTAGTGAGTTCTCACGAGATCTGATGGTTTTATAAGGGGCTTTTCCCCCTTTTGCTCAGCACTTCTCCTTACTGCTGCCATGTAAAGAAGGACATGGTGTTTCCCCTTTCACCAGAGTTATAAGTTTCCTGAGGCCTCCCAAGCCCTGCAGAACTGTGAGTCCATTAAAACTCTTTCTTCTATAAATTACCCGGTCTTGCACATGTCCTTATAGCAGCATGAGAATGGACTAATACAGTCAGTGATGTTGAGCTTTTTTTTCATCTGATTGTTGGCTGCATGTATGTCTTCTTTGGAAAAGTGCCTATTCATGTCCTTTGCTTACTATTGTATAGGGTTGTTTGTTTTCTTCTTGTAAATTTGTTTAAGTTCCTTATAAATTCTGAATATTAGATCTTTGTCAGATGCATAGTTTGCAAAAATTTTCTCCCATTCTGTAGGTTATCTGTCCACTATGTTGATAGTTTATTTTGCTGTGCAGAAGCTCTTTAATTTAATTAGATCCCATTTGTCAATTTTTGCTTTAGTTGTGATTGTTTTCAGTGTCTTTCTTATGAAATCTTTGCCCATGCCTATGTCCTGAATGGTATTGCCCAGGTTTTCTTCCATGGTTTGTATAGTTTCAGGTTTTACATTTAAGTCCTTAATCCATCCCAAGTTAGCTTTTATATACCTTGTAAGGAAGGGGCCCAGTTTCAGTCTTCTGCCTACAGCTAGCTAGTTAGCCCTGCACCATTTATTGAATAGGGAATCCTTTTCCCATTGCTTGTTTTTGTCAGCTTTGTCAAACATAAAATAACAGTAGGTGTGTGGTCTTATTTCTGGGTTCTCTGTTCTTTTCCATTGGTCTATGTGTCTGTTTTTGTACCAGTACCATGCTGTTTTGGTTACTGTAGCCCTGTAGTATAGTTTGAAGTTGGGTAGTGTGATGCCTCCAGCTTTGCTCTTTTTGCTAAGGATTGTGTTGGCTATTCAGACTCTTTTTTGGTTCCATACAAATTTTAAAATAGTTTTTTTCTAGTTCTGTGAAGAATGCCAATTGTAGTTTAATAGGAATAGCATTGAATCTATAAATTGCTTTGGGTGGTATGGCCATTTTAACAATATTGATTCTTCCTATCAATGAACATGAAATGTTTTTCTATATGATTGTGCCGTCTCTGATTTCTTTGAGCAGTAGTTTATAATTCTTCTACAGATTTTTCACCTTCCTAGTTATCTGTACTCCTATGCATTCTACTCTTTTTCTGTCAGTTAGGAATGGGAGTTTCTTCCTGATTTGGTTCTCAGCTTGACTCTGGGTGTACAGGAATGCTAGTAATTTTTGCACATTGATTTTGTTTCCTGAGACTTTGCTGAAGTTGTTTATCAGCTTAGGAAGCCTTGGGGCTGAGATGGTGGGATTTTCTAGATATAGGATCATGTCATCTGCAAACAAGGATAGTTTTACTCTCTCCTAAATAAATGTAAGACAAATTAAGAAACAATTAAAACAAACTTAAGAATTAAGAAATAATTAAAACAAACTTAAGAAATAAACCAAATGCAATTTTTTATCATGATTCAAACAAGTCAGTCAAAAAACCTACTCATAGCATTTAGGGAAAATTAAATACTGATTGTATATTAGATGACATTAATAATGTAACATTTTTAAAGTGTGAAGATGCTACTGTGATTATTTTTGAAGCCCTAATTTCTGAGAGATATATACTGAAGCTTAGATTTTAGATTTCAAAACACAGTCTGAGATTTGCTTGAAAACAACATACTGGTATATATAGGTGAAATACGATTAAACAGTTACTGATATTAAGTATGAATAAAATGTATTCATTATATTCATTTCTTTAGGTTTGTTCAAAATTTTCCACAACAAAAGCTTTTAACAAATAAATAATAGCGATGATGGCAAGAGTGTGCTTGTGTGTGTTTGAGTGTGTGTGTGTTTATATCTTTTGAGATGAATAATCATCAGCTTAGTTGAGAATTTCTCTTTCTCTGCTGTAAGTGACTAATTTCTACAACAGGCTTCCCTGTTAAAATATTATTTTACTTTGTCAAAGATCTGCATTATAGAAACAAATGTTAAAGAAACAATGCTGAGTATTGGCTCATAGAGATGAAGCAAAGAGAAGGGAGGATTACTAAAGTATATAATTTCAGTGTAGTTATACGAGGTAAGTTTATATTAAAAATGGAACTCTTTAATAAACATTTAGCAAATATCACATTAAAATGTAAATGACTGAAAAATATTCCCCTGAGATTATAAACAAAAATAGGGACCTATTATTATCACTTCAATTCAGCATTGTACTAGAAATCCTGACTAATACAATAAGACAAGAAAAACAATTTTAATCTAAAAATTAGACAGGGAAAAATAAAGCTTTTATTAACTACATATGACACACGTTAATGGAGAAAATGCAAAAAGAATTTATCAGTACTCACAAGTTAATTTATCAATGCCATTTCATTAAAAAGTCAATATGCAAAATCAATTGTGTTTATACATACTAGCAACAAGTAATTAAAAATAAAATGTATAAAATGATACTATGTTTAATAGCATTCAAAACAAAAATTCTAGGAATAAATTTCTTAAAAGGCATATACTAATGCTACACTGAAACATAGAAAATGTTAGTGAGTACAATTGAAGGTTAAAAGATAATATAATAGAAAATACCATCTTCATGAATTGGAGTGTTACTAGATTCAATTTTGTAAAAATGTCCCTTTTCCCTAATTGATCTATTTATTTAATACAATTCCAATAAAAATCTCAGAAGCCTTTTGTTTTCATAAAAAGTCAATTCAAAAATATATATGAAAATGCCAAGGATATTCAAGACAAACTAGAAGAAGTACAATGTTAGGGGTTGTTCACCACCAGATATAAAGATACATTGCAAGCTAGAGTAATTAAAACAGTATTGCTGAAAAAGATAGGCCAAAAAAAATCAATAAAACAAAATAGAAAGTGTAGAAACAGACCCGCCTATATGGCGAGTTGATTTGCAACAAAAGTAGCATGGCAGTGCAGGGCGTGTTTTTTAGGAAATGATGATGGATCAATTAGATGTGCATATGGAAAACAGTGAGTCTTCACCTACTTCATACTGAAGTATTCCAAATATTTTGTAGATCTAATGTGAAAGATTTTTTAAAAACTCTCCTTAGATGGAAGAATGTAAACAGGACAGCAAATGCATGAACCATAAATTAAAAATTGTTAAATCTGAGTATATCACGATTAAAAGTTTATTTTTAATCAATAGAAAAAATTAAAAGAGTAAAAAGGCAAATCCAAGAGTAGGAAAATAGATTGAGAAAGAGAGAGAGACACAATGGTAAGGAGAGAGATATATATAGACATAAATGTACCTCACAATGCATTCGTATCCAGAATACATAAAGAATTTCTATAAGTCAATAAGAAAGTAGAAACCCAGTTAAAAATGGAAAACCTTGCTGATTAGGCACTGCTCAAAAGAGAAAAACTAAAATGCTACCAAACATGATATGCTTCACCTTATTAGTCAATTACAACTAAATGGATTACTGCCACACACCCCAGAATAACCCTAAGATAACGGGTTAATAAAGATACAAAGCAAGTAGAATTCTCATACTCTTCTTCTGGAAGTATAAATTGGCACAACACTTTTGGACGGCAGTTTGGAAATATCTACAAGTGCTGAAAATATGCATCACCTATGGTCAAGTAATTTCTCTCTATGGATATATGCACCAAAATGTATGTTAAAAATGTTCATGGCAGCACTATTCATAATAGAACCAAAGGGGCAACAACCCAAAGATACAGCAGTAGGATGGATAAATAAATTATAGTATGTTCAAACAATGGAACACCATATAACAACAAAAATGATTGAATCTCACAAATTCAATGTCGAATAAAAAGAGCAAGCACACAAAAAGTACATACAGTATGATTTATCTACAGTATATAAATTTCAAAATCAGGCATACATGATGTATGGTATTAGAAGCCAGGGATAGTATTGACACTGAAGGGTGGTAGTGACTGGTGCCTCCGGACACAGGTAATGATTTTTTTCTTGATTTTTTTCTTCTTACATTGTCAAAGATCTGCATTATAGAAACAAATGTTGAAGAACCAGTGCTGAGTATTGGCTCATAGAGATGAAGCAAAGAGAAGGGAGGATTACTAAAGTATATAATTTCAGTGTAGGTTATACAAGGTAAGTCTTGACTGTATAGATGCAGTTACCTTATTAAGAAAAAATCCATCCAGCAATATGCTTATTATTTATGTGCGTTTCTATATATATATAGTTGAATTAAAAGTTGAATTTTAAAAATGAAAACAATATTTTTGCAAAGAGTCATACATGTCACCTTGTAGGAAGCAGTCACTATTATGTTTTCATATATAAAACTGGAATATTTGAGGTAAAATAAAAGAGTTGTGTAATTGGAGAAATCCTGGATCATTTGAGTTACAAATCTCTGCAGCTAGTTCCACAAAATGCTTGGAAATTTAGTAACCCTCTATAATTTCACTGAAAGAATGTGTATAAATACTGTTAGAAGTGACTGATAGTTGTCACTTATCTATATGACTCACTTACTATGAGTCACCTATGAGATATATATGTTTTTGTTTGTCCATTCGTTTGTTTTTGAGACAGAGTCTTTCTTGCTCTGTTGCCCAGGCTGTAGTGTAGTAATAGGATCTTGGCTTACTGCAACCTCTGTCTCCCAGATTGAAGTGATTCTTGTGCCTTAGCCTCACGAGTAGCTGGGATTACAGACATGTACCAGCACATCCAGATAATTTTTGTATTTTTAGTAGAGACGGGGTTTCACCATGTTGGCCAAGCTGGTCTCGAACTTCTGACCTCAGGTGATCCACCCGCCTCAGCCTCCCAAAGTGCTGGGATTATAGGGTGAGCCACTGCGCATGGCCAAGATATATACGTATGTTTTTAATCTAGATATGCATAAATCCGTTTTTTTTCAGGTTAGAAATATTAATGAAGAAAAAATGATTGCATTATTATTTTTCTTTATTTACTCTACCATATTAATGCTTGACTACTTCATTTGTTTCCTGTAATTATGTCCTCTGAGACATGACTATGCTTATTGATTCAAATACACAGAAGTTTTTGGGAATGAATCCACATAAGGCAAAATTATTTCCAATGGGCAAATATAAATTTTGTGGCTAGACCAATTTTTGTGCAGATAACACTGCAATCATCAATGGTTGATCTTGTAGTTTTAGGGTTAAGCCCTGCATCAATATAGATGTGAATTTCCTTTCCAAATAGCCATTCTGCTGGAGTTTCTCTTGTCGTCAGTCAGTTTCATCTTTGATCAGAGAGCAATCATGGAGATTTGGATCACGATGAACTACTGATTCCAAACTTCTTAAACACTATTAATCCTCTCATTTTTAATGTAGGTATTTTGGATATGATATAATCATTTATTTCAACATTTCCCTCCTTCAAAATTGTTGAAGGTTTATATTTAAATATATTCTACCTCTGTGTAAATTTGCTTTATTTAGCAGTAAGCATAGAATTCTGCAGTTACGGGCATAAAACAAAACGAAAATACTCCACAAATTAAAGGTATAAGTATAGCATTATTATCTAGGTATAAGTATAGCATTATTATTATTATCTATCTGTTCAACATTCTTTTCCACAGAACACTGAAGGTAAAACTTAGTCACTGAATGATCAGCTTCCAATTAAATAAATTTTGCTAATGGCTTTTCATTAACATGGCTTTTGTTAATATGTTAGTAGCTATATATTTTTTCTTAAAGTGTTAAATAAAATGCAGTGTCTCAAGCCACGTATTAAAATCAGCTTCATAACTGTGTCATTATACTTCTTGCTTTATTTTACTTATAGATATTTAAAGTTTAGAATATGAAAAATGAATATGAAATATATGTTCTAATTTATCTCATATAGGCATTGATGGTAGAGTTGCTATTTTTAAGAGAAAATCTCATTTCTCTCTTTAAGTTTTCCTAGAATGTGGGAAACCCTAAATTGTATAGGAACATGTAAGTAGTGTTTGTTTCTTCCAGTAAGTAGGTGGTTTGATTTCCCAGAGGGCAGGTGGTAAGCGCAGGGAGGAAGTAAGGCAAGACTTTGTGGGAATTATTTGAGCCTTAAAGAAATTTAGAAGGTTTGGAAGTTAAATAAGGTTCAAGTTGGTTCTTATTGTGAATGTCTAAACTGTTTTTCCCTTCCTTGGTGAAGTGCCATAAAGTCAGGTGTGAACAGACTGTGAAATGGGCTTTTCTTGTGTAGCAAGCTTCAGCCAAATGGTGATTTTGTTTAAACACGTATGGCAGCAGCCTGTTTTGTGGGAAAGTTTTATATATAAACCTGAAAAACTGATCAAATGGAAATTATTCCTAAATTATATTTAAATCATGGGATAAATCTTCATTTTCTTCTACTATATTTAGGCATTTTTTAGCCTAATTAGTAAAGATTTGAGCTATGTATACTTAAAATAATGTATTTTAATGTAATATAGATTGTTTTAAGTATTAATAGATATATACAGAATAACAACAATGTAAAGTGTGACTAAAAAACCACCTAAGTAAAAAAGACAAAGAATTGATTGTGCATTTGTCATACTGATGGCTCATTACAGAAGTTACTATGAAACAAACACGGTTGACATTTTCAATTAAGAAAACAAGGAAAAACAAAAATGAGTGCTCACATGGGTTTTCTTAAGGGGGTTATTAATAATGGTAATTCTTATCAGGGTTTCTGTTTTATAAAATGAATACATGCTTATTATAGAAAATATGATAAAAACTATAGTAATAATAACATGTATTTAAAGACTTGTGTATTTTGGAATGTTGTATTGTTGTATTAGTTCTTACAACAACCTTATGAGGTAGCCATTATAATTATTTAACATATTACAAAAGAGAAAACTGATATATAACTTCACTTTTTACATAAGTTACACAGCTACTAAGGGGCACAGCTGGGATTCAATTATATCTCTCTTTGACTCTATATTATAAACCCTCTAAAAAGTAGGAACAAAAGAAAATAAAAATTGCCTACAATACCACAATTCTAATATAGATACCTATATCTCCAGACCAACATGTAAAATATTTATAAATTCAGTATGGTTAAATGATAGTTATTGTGATTTTTACTTAAAATTAAAATTCCTAATGAGTCCTTTCTATTCCCAATTATCAAGGCTCTACTAGGATGTGTCGCTTAGAAAAACGTGATCAAAACTTATTCCATTTTCTAATTGAAAACTTTGTACTAAGTTAAAGGAGATGACATTGCTACTTTTCTTTCCTCGTTTTTTCATGAATGCACTGATGAACACAAGATTGGTGGTCTTAAAATACAGGTTGCATTGTTTTTCATCCCACTTTGTTGATCCATGTCCTTCTTACCAGTTTGAATGTAGATGATCCAAGAATAGCACCTAACTATAAATCATCAGGTTTGATTTATTCTGCCTTTAAAGTTGTATGCCTTTCTCAGACCGTGGCCACAACAGGCTCCGAGTTAATGTCCTTTGCAACCTCTGGGAAGAATGTTGGGGATTTAGTAACTATTAAATGTTGCTTGTTGAGTGTTTAGAAGCAACTTATTTCAGGGCCACAAGATCAAACTCCTGTGCTTAAAATGTTTGATGATCACCCAAGCCACACCCCTATGGCACATTGTTTATGAACTTGAACTGTTCAAATTCAGTGTGATAGTTAAGATGGTGCACTGATTGGTGGTCATGGTCCACAGAAGTGAAATTGAAACCTGCCTGTAGCCATTGAAGGAACCACCCAGTATTTAGGAGCTGCTGAAGTACAGAGAAAGACCATGACAAGGTTGAGTTGATGTACTTATGTGTTTTGTTTGCTTTCAAAATAGTTTCAGCAGGATAACCTTGATGCTTATGAAATAATTTTATGGAAGAATAGCCATATCAATCATTTTTACTTAATAAAGATGCATTGATTTATTTGGGCTTAAGACTTTCTGCTTAAAGAGGTACCCCTGAAATTTATAGAATAAGAAAAATCAAGAAAATCTGGCATGAAAAGCATTATTGAGCCAAATGAAGTTGTCTTACGTTGTACTGGATTTATTGTCATTGCTAACAGTTTTTTTTTCTTTACTATATACAATGAAATCAAATCACTTCTGACACAAATGAGCACAACTATGTAACATTTTATTAATACTTCTTCAAGAAAATTATCAGATAGTGATAAGACAAAATCAGAAACCATGGCCTAATTTCAACTTCCACCATTGAATTGTGGGGGTGAGCATGTCAATAATCTTTGTTTTCTGGAATTGTAAAGTGGGTACAATTTGCAAATTTTTACAAATATTGCGGAAGATCTGAAGAACAAACCTGTCATTTTCATTTTCAAGGACGGGATGATTCTCACTCTTCTTAACATTGGACCCAAATGTTTGATAGAATATGGAGGGGAAGAAATAGTAATAATTCTCTGAAATATCATTGATTTGAGCAAAATAGCCATATCCTCAATAACCACAAAACCACCAGAAGGAATAAGGGAAGGCGCTGATCTTTTCTTTCCCTTGTCTGACCTAAACACCAGTTCAATACTCTTGCCACTTTGGGGATAAATTAATCATATACAATTGGTTACAAATGTATCAAATACGTATCAAATACATACGTATTAAATAAAAATATTTGGCTCCCTTTCCAAATTTTTCATCTGTAATTGGAATATTCTGTTTCACATAATCTACCACCTCAGAGCAGAAGCAAATATAGCAAGACATGAGGTATGGAGGTACCTCTCTGGAAAGCTAATAATTTCACCAACTGGCCTTCCAGGCCCTCCTTAAATCATTCTCCCAGTTGGGACTTCCGTGTGAATTCGGTGTCCCTTGTTGTAGTAGAAATAACCTCTCTCTGTTGAATGAGGAGAGGAAAAGGGCAGAAGCCACCTTCTGTGGGTGTATATGATTGTGTTTTCTCACCAACATGAAATCACAGAATGATTTCTTTTCTGGTTCCACAAATCATTCCACATTTTTCTTAAGAATTCCTTAAATCAGGATTACATCATCTTCTGCTAATTTAGAAAAAGTATCACTTTCGTTTTTATGGGAAATCAAGTAAACATTACCCTGCTTAATATTAGTCATCTATGATTCTGCAATAGAACATGTCCAATCAAAATATCCGTATGAGATTGTACTGCACAAGAGATAGAGACAGAGAGATTTACATATAAGAATTCCCTTGAAGACAAAAGTTCTATTAGGTTGGTGTGAAAGTAATTGCGGTTTTTGTTATTAAAATTGTAAAACCACAATTACTTTTTCAACAACCTAATGACTATAGTAACATCTGCCATAAGAAACTAAATAGATTTTAATCTGCACATCAAACCAGATATCCAGATAAACAAATTTGTCTTTCTCTGAATTATTTTTATTATTATAATCATCATCTATTATTCTTCTACATTGTCTTTATTTCTTCTTTATTAATAGATATCTGTTTATAATTTAACCTGCCACTTGCACTAAAAACAGAAAAAAAAAATTCCAAAAAATTAGATGAGGGAGACTGTCAGTTCTATCACCAGGTATTTTATCATGAATGTCACTATAAATTTTCATTAATTTCTGTTTATATTCATTGAAATTAGCTACAATTACTGTGACATATAGAAAGAGTACATAGTTTACTCAACGCTACTAACTGGCTCTAACCTGGTGGGGCTTATTTTCTGCAAGTGTTGACTTATAAAGAGAGGGAAACTAACTATAGAAAGTAAATGTAGTGAGAATTGCTTCATTCGTCATATAATCTCAGAAATTTAGGTATTCTTTTAATAGAAAATCCCACATCTCAAAGGGATAGTCTCCATATATTCCTCTGTTGACCATGTTATTGGGAAACAGAGTCTTACTACAAATTCAGGGCATCCTGTTTATGGTGGAAGTGAGCTTCTCATCTTTTCCATGTGTGTTGTATCTTTTTAGTATAGATGGTGAAATTTACAGTTATCAATTGCCTGCCTGAAACCAGGATATGCAGAAGTCAAGTGCAAAGTCAAAAATAGGACACAAATACCCTTATCCCTAACCTCTTACTCAGTCCACAGCACTGATTTTCTCTTTGCCCTAAGGTAGCAATAGGGCATAGGTAGGTGCCAAGAACTTGTTCTTTCTGTCATCAAGAAATAAATGTCATGGGTAAAGGAGCTCAGCTAGTCACTGATTGCAAAGCACTTTGAAAATGGAAAACCAAACATAGTGTAAGTGCTAGATGATGCTATTATTCAGAAGGTAAGAAACTGAGTACAGAGCTATCATTATGATTATTTGTAACATGATTGAGCAACATAAGTTTCACTATGAAATTTATTTTAGTACGACAGCAGACCCTGAGGTCATAACTGGAGGCTTTGATTATATTAACCAATTAGTAGCATTCTGATGCTTAAATATTTGCAGGACATCACAAGACAATCATGTTCATATAGGCAATGTAATTTTCTCATGTCACTCTATAAATGAGAAACATACTTCCGAATGGAGTAGTGCAGTGATCCTTAAAATGGAAACTTTGATGAAAGAACTGACAAAGAGTATAATGACTCATAGTACTTAAAGTAAGACATTTAAACACACTTCTCCAAAATTTTCCCACTGAACATGGAGCCTCTTGTTTAGGGAAAACTGATACTACTATAACATAATCATACATCTTTATGTATGATTCTGTTCAGAGAGTCAGCTTTACCACCCTTAGGAAAGAGCTCCCAGGAGTAACCGTAAAGTGAGGCAAGTGAAAGTGACATGTCATTTTTATCTTAATCTCTTGGCTCTTGTTTATATTTCTTCCCCTTCAGGCATGACCTTTCTGTTATATTTCATCTATCTAACTTTGACCTAGTTTTGAAAGTCCAACCCATGCCCCCAAATCCTCAATGAAGTCTTCACTGAGGAGTTCAGCTCACATTGACAGCTCCCTTTAATTAACTGGTCAGTATACAACATTAAAGTATGTTCCAACTTTTTCTTATAATTTTTAAACATACAGAAAATGGGAATTAATAGTTTAGAAACTATCCGTATATGCTACTGAATACATATAACACCGAATTCAACAATTGACATATTTTTTTATCTTTCATTTTTTGCTAAACTATTTCCAAATAAGCTGTGGAGATAATGATACTTCACCACTAAGTGCATCAGCATACATTTCCTAAAAATAAAGATATTTTGCTACATGGTCCCAATACCACTGGCATACCTACGAAAATTAAAAATGATTCTATAGGTTGGTGCGGTAGCTCACACCTGTAATCCCAGCACTTTGGGAGGCTGAAGTGGGTGCATCATTTGAAGTCAGGAGTTCCAGACCAGCCTGGCCAATGTGGTGAAATCCCATCTCAAAAAACAAAAAGCAAAACAAAACAAAACAAAACAAAAATGAGCTGGGCCGGGCGTGGTGGTGCGTGTCTGTAGTCCCAGCTATTCGGGAGGCTTGCTTAACCCTGGGAGGCAGAGATTGCAGTGAGCCAAGATTGCGCCACTGTACTCCAGCCTGGGTGACAGAATGAGACTCTGTCTCAAAATAATAATAACAATAATAATAAATGATTCTATAATCTAAAATAGAGTCTGTATTAAAATTTGCACAGTTGTATTAAAATAGCAGTTAGATAGCTGGCTTTATTGAACCAGAGAATCCAATTAACATCACGTTTTGCATTTAGGGATTGATTGCTATGTGTCTTTCCGTCTTTAGGTCTTTTTCCCACTCTTTGGTCAGAAACATCCACTCACTTTTTAAAATCTTTTTGAAGATACTCAACCATGAGTTCTTAATAATAATCCCACAACACGAGTCTGTCTGACTGGTACCTCATGCTATAATTTAAAGTTTATCTACACCTTGAATTTTCTGTAAAAGGAAAAAATAACTCAAAAGGTATGATTAAATTCTTCTTAAATACTTTTGGCAAACAAATCTTCTAGGTAATGCTGTCACCTATAGATCATATGAGGAGTCACATAATTTTAGACTTTTTGACTAATAATGATGCTAATTTAGATCATGTTTAAGGTGATGGCTGAGAAAACTATTCTTTGAAAAACCTCACTTTTCCCTTTTTAGTTAGCAGGTAATGCTTCATAGTTCTAATATTTAATCTCCAACTTCCTTCCTGTTTTATATTTCCTGCTACATGTAACATTCTAAACATTGGGAACTATATTTGACATTATTTTCTATTAGTTACAGAGTCTATAACATCACAGTGCTGAGCATTCAGTAAGTACCTAATGAATACTTATTAACTAAAGGATTTGCAACATCAAAATCTGACACATCCTAGCTCTTAATGACTCAATATTTGGCTATAGGTAGGTAGATTGCCCTAAGAAAATGTGCCTAACTTCTGCTTCCAGTTATGATGAAATAGTTTTAGCAGACTGATGTTCCCACTAAGATTAAAAAAAAAATACAATTCAGATATTTCAGAGTTTCCAAGGCAGCCAAGATTTGAAAGGTCAAAATATCATAAATAAGTAATGTTAACTGAGGTGACTCCAATAATCTGTATACCTCTCTTCTTCTTGGGGCATATAGCAATTCTTGAAAGGAGTAGAATGAGAGGACAAGAATCCACAAAAGAAGGTACTAGAAGAAACCACTAGAGCTGAAAATCATGTCATGAAGCTAGAAGGACAAAAATCAGAGTTCACAAAACCCAAAGCAGTCAAGACATGAGGAACCAAGATCTGTAAGAAAAGTGAAGTTCAGAGACATTAATCTGACTTCTGGCAATTATTTACATAGTAAAAAGTTTGCCAAATTCCTAAGTTTCACAGCTCAAAAGGTAACAAGCCAAGCAGAAAGCATCTTTTAAAAATGTAGAATTTCCATGGTGTATATGTGCAACATTTTCTTAATCCAGTCTATCATTGATGGACATTTGGGTTGGTTCCAAGTCTTTGCTATTGTGAATAGTGCTGCAATAAACACACATGTGCATGTGTCTTTATAGCAGCATGATTTATAATCCTTTGGGCATATACCCAGTAATGGGATGGCTGTGTCAAATGGTATTTCTAGTTCTAGATCCTTGAGGAATTGCCACACTGTCTTCCACAACGGTTGAACTAATTTACACTCCCACCAACAGTGTAAAAGCGTTCCTATTTCTCCACATCCTCTCCAGCATCTGTTGTTTCCTGACTTTTTAATGATCGCCATTCTAACTGGCATGAGATGGTATCTCATTGTGGTTTTGATTTGCATTTCTCTGATGACCAGTGATGATGAGCATTTTTTCATGTGTCTGTTGGCTGCATGAATGTCTTCTTTTGAGAAGTGTCTGTTCATATCCTTTGCCCACTTTTTGATGGGGTTGTTTATTTTTTTTCTTGTAAATTTGTTTGAGTTCTTTGTAAATTCTGTATATTAGCCCTTTGCCAGATAGGTAGATTGCAAAATTTTTCTCCCATTCTGTAGGTCGCCTGTTCACTCTGATGGTAGTTTCTTTTGCTGTGCAGAAGCTCTTTAGTTTAATTAGATCTCATTTGTCTATTTTGGCTTTTGAAGCTAGAAACCATCACTCTCAGCAAACTATCACAAGAACAGAAAACCAAACACCGCATGTTCTCACCCTAGGTGGGAACTGAAGAATGAGAACAATTGCACACAGGGAGGGGAACATCACACACTGGGGCCTGTTGTGCAGTGGGGACCTGGGGGAGGGATAGCATTAGGATAAATACCTAATGTAAATGATGAGTTGATGAGTGCAGCAAACGAACATGACACATGTATACCTATGTATCAAAACTGCATGTTGTGCACATGTACCCTAGAACTTGAACTATAATAAAAAAAAATGTAGAATTTTTGTAGTTTCATAGTACTGGAAAAACAAAAACAAAAACAAAACCTGTAGTTAGGGGCATGCAGAAGGGAGGGATTCTGGTAAGTAATTAAGACTCTCAGTTAGGCACCCTGAATGGAAAATCCTAGGATTGGGGATAAACTCTAGGTAAATCATCCCGATTTTCCCCTGAGAAATAGCATCTATAACAAAGTATCAAGGACTGAAACCCCCATCTTAAATCAGCTCAGTCTCTGATTGGCTTGTAGTGATCTATGCTACCCTAATTTCCCGCCACAGCTATCCTACTGTAGTTGATTCTCTGAAGGAACATAAATAACATCTTCTAGAGTCTCTATAATGTTTAATACACAATATCCAGCAACTATTCAAAAATTACCTGCCACACAATGGAAAAGGACTCGATTTTTTAAATCCAAAACCAAAACCACCATAACAAAAAATGTTAGCAACACACGCACGGGCAACCCAGATTAGGAATTGCCTAAGATGAATGTTTAAATAACTGCTATTGGTATGTTTTTAAATGATAAAGTGAAAATTTTCACCTGAGAAATAGAATCTATAACAAAATATCAAGTAAAATTTAGAACTTAAAAAGAGAAGAACTGAAATGCAGGACTCAGTAGATGGGTATAAACCCAGATTGGAGACATAAAAAGAGGATTAGTCAGGTTGCAAATAACTGAGTAGAAAATACAAGGACTATGACATGGATATAAAAGAAAATTATATATGCAGAAAATAACATAAAGGAGGTAACAAAAACACGTACATATGTGTAACTGGTTTTTCAGAAAGAAAGAAAAGAGAGATTGTGGCTAAAGTAGTATTTTAAAATATTGGCCAAGACTTTTCCAAAACTAATGAAATAAGTCAGATTCAAGAACAACAAAACCCCTAGCAGAGTAAACAAAAATTAAATCATACCTAGTAAAAACATTCAAAACCTAGTGAAAACAAAAGAACATGCAATCTTAAAAGTACGTAAAGGGGAAAAGAGCACATTTACCTGCAAAGGAGCATTTTTAACATGGCTTCTCAAATGACACAACTGAAGATGGAACACACTTGAAAAACATGCTTAAAATACTGAAAGAAAATGACTACCAATCTGTAATTCTATATCCAGCTAATATTTCTTTCAAAATAAAAGGTGTAATAAATTATAAACTTATGAAAGCTTTTAAATTATTTAAAATTTAAAGCTAAATTATTTAACCATTTAAATCTATGATCAACTTTGAGTTAACTTTTCCATAAGGTATGACATTTAGTTAAGTTTTCTTTTTTCTTATTTTGCCTATGTTTATTCAATTGCTTCAGTGCTGTGTGTTGAAAATGTTATTCTTCCTCCATTAAATTCCTTTTACACTTATGTT
Source organism: Macaca nemestrina (assembly GCF_043159975.1). Taxonomy (NCBI): domain Eukaryota; kingdom Metazoa; phylum Chordata; class Mammalia; order Primates; family Cercopithecidae; genus Macaca; species Macaca nemestrina. The sequence goes on along the minus strand of NC_092135.1, from coordinate 61,729,520 downwards.
CAATTAATTTGGCCATATTGTATGGTACTGTTTCTAAGATCTCAGTTCTGTTTCATTACTTTCTATAACTTAATAACACATAGTCTTGATTATTATATCTACAAATGATTGAAATTGGGCTAAGAGATTTCTCCCATTTTATTCTTAAGAACTGTTTTTGCTATTCGAGTCATAGTATATAAATATTTTTATATATTGCTTAATTCTTTTTGCTAATAGCTTGTAAATAATTTTTGTATCTCTATACATGAAGGATTTTGTTCTGTAGTTTTCTTCTTTATACTGATTTTGTTTGGCTTGAGATAGTGACTTCATAGAATGAACTGGGATGTGTTCCTTCCTCTTTCATTTTCTGGAAGAGCTTATGTAAAATTGGTGTTAATTCTTCCTTTAGCTTTTGGTATAATTTTTTAGTGAAGGTATCTGGATCTGGATTTTTTTGGAAAGTTTTTAATTATAATTCCCTCAAAATTATAGGCAGTATAGTTGTTATAAGATTATTCAAATTAACTATTTTATATTGAATGAGTTGTGGTAATGTGTAGTTTTCAAGGACATTTCCTTTATTATTATTATATATATTTTCTCTAATGTGTTCAATTTATATATATAGAATTATAGTATTCCCTTATAATATTTGATTCTATTATAATTCTTATTATCCTATAATTCTTGTGTTATCTCAATATTTTATACTGCATGGTAATTAATGTCTTCTCTGTATTTTCTTTGTCACTTTTATTGGTTGTTTCAGAAACTAGCCTTTTGTGTTTAATTCTTTTCTCTATCATTTTCTATTTTCAATATCATTGACCTCTTCTCTTTATAATTTTCTTCCTTCACTTATTTTGGGTTTAGGTTGCTCCCCTGTTTTTAGATTCTTGAGACAGTAGCTTATATCATCTACTTGAGACTTTTCCTCTTTTCTTTTAAGGCAGGGTCTTGCTCTGTCACCCAGGCTGCCCAGCTAATTTTTTTGTTTTTTTAGTAGAGATGGGGTTTTGCCATGTTGCCCAGGCTCTTTGTCCTCTTTTCTAATGTAAGCACTAAATGCTACAAATTTTCTTTCCAGCACTGCTTTAGCTTCATTTCCCAAATCTTGAAATGTTATGTTTTTGTTTTCATTTAGTTTACTGCATTTTTTAAAATGTCCCCAGACTTTCTCTTTGATTCATGGATTATTTAAAAACATATGATCTATTTTTCAAATGTTGGGAAAACTTTTTGGTGGTTGTTATTATCGATTTCTATTTTTATTTCATTGTGGTCAGACAACACACTGTATGTTTTCAATTCTTGTATATTTGTTGAGGCTTGTTTTATGGCCTACCATATGAATTACCTTGATATATGTTCTATGAGAGTCTATAAAAAATGTGTATTCTGCTGTTTAGGGGAATAGTCAACAAAATTTTATTTGTTTCTGTTGGTTGATGATACTGTTGAGTTTTTTCTATAGCCTTGCCAATTTTTAGTCTAGTTTTTATGTCAATTGTTGAAAAGGGGGTATTGAAGTTTCCACCTATAATTGTGGATTTACGTATTTCTCATTTAAGTTTTATCAGTTTGGGCTTCATGAATTTTGAAACTGCTGTTGATATGGCACATATACATTCAGAATTATTACATCTTCTTACTGTATAGACACTTTTATAATTATGGAATGTTTTTCTAATAAGAGTCTTTGATTTGAAGTTTACATTTTTGCTCTTCTAAATATAAATATATTTAAGTGAATTTATTGTATACAGAATAGAGTTGTGTCATGTTTTCCTATCCACTGTTTCATAAATGTCTTTTAATTGGTGTATTTAGACCATTTACAATAATGAGATTTTCAGAAGCATTTGAACCAGAGCAATTCCATCTTGAACAGGGGCTAGGTAAAATGAGGTTGAAACCTACTGGGCTGCATTCCCAGAAGGTTAGGCATTCTAAGTCACAGGAAGAGATAGGAGGTCAGCAGGAGATACAGGTCATAAAGACCTTGCTGATAAAACAGCCTGCAGTATACAAGCTGGCCAAAGTCCACCAAACCAAGATGGCAACAAGAGTGACCTCTGGTCATTCTCACTGCTCCTTATATGCTAATTATAATGCATTAGCATGCTAAAAGACACTTCCACCAGTGCCATGCCAGTTTGCAAATGCCATGGCAACATCAGGAAGTTATTCTTTATGGTCTAAAAAGAGGAGGAACCCTCAGTTCTGGGAATTGTCCACCCCTTTCCCAGTAAACTCATGAAGAATCCACCTGTTGTTTAGCATGTATTCAAGAAATAACCATAAAAGTGGCCAACTAGCAGCTCAGGCTGCTGCTCTGCCTATGAAGTAGCCATTCTTTATTCATTTACTTTCTTAATAAACTTGCCTTCACTTTATGAACTCAACCCAAATTCTTTCTTGCACAAGATCCAAGAGTCTTCTTTTGGGGTCTGGACTGGGACTCCTTTCCAGTAACAAGATGAGAATGTAGAAACATAAATCTGCCATTTACTTTTGGTTTTCTGTTTGTTCATTCTCTTTTTCATATCGATTTTCTTATTCTTGCCTCTCTACACGTTACTTGAACATTTTTCAAATTCCATTTGATTAATTCTAGGGTGGTTTGAGTGTACTATTTTGTGTATCTTTTCAGTGATTGTTTTAGGCATTACATTATACAGATATTACTTATCAAAGTCTACTGGCATCAGCAATTTATCAGTTAGAGTGAAGTTTAGAAACCTCTCTCTCTGATTTATAATATTAGTATAGTTGTCCTAAATATTTTCTCTACATATATGGAAAGCCAGACACTTAAAATTTTATCTTCAATAGTCAAAATATAACTTTAAAAATTTAAGGAAAAATAGGACAGTTTATTACATTTACTCATTTTTTTTTTAATCATGTTCATTCCTTTCTTCTTTTATAATTTTCTTTCCGTTTAGTCAAACAAGAAATCAGTAACAGAATGATATCTGGAAAATACCTGAATATTTTGAAAATAAAAAATACAATTCTAAATAATATATGGGTGAAAGAGGAAATCACTGAAGAAATTAGAAAATATTTTGAATTGAAGGAAAATGAATCAATATAGCAAAATTGTAGGATGTAGCTAAAACAGAGCTTAAAAGAAATTTTATATCAATAAATGCATATATTAGAGAAGAAGTATCTCAAATCAATTTTCTAAGCTTTCATCTGAAGAAACCAGAAAAAGAGGAACAACTAAAACCCAAAGTGAGCAGAAAAAAAAAATAAAAGTACGGCAAAAATCAAGTAAATTAATAAGAAGAATTAAAGAAAAATCAAGACAACCAAACCTGGTTACTTGAAAAGAATTTTAAAAATTTATAAACCACTAGTCAAAATGGCACACACACAAAAGTAGACAGACTTACCAATACCAGCAATGAAAGGGAGAATATCATTAAAGACTTTTCAGCCATGAGTAGGATAATAAGACTATTATGAAAAATAGTATGCCCCAAAATTCAACAACATAAATGAGATAAACCAATTGCCTGAAAGATACAAACTCCCAAAGCTTATACAAAAATAAACAGATAAACAGCATATATTTCTATTGATAAATGACATTAATCATAGTTAAAATCTTCCAAGTAAGAAAACTCCAGGCACTAATGGCATCACTAGAAAATTCTACCAAATATGTTAGAAGGAAATAATGTTAATTCTACACAAATTTTCCTAGAATATAGACGAGAAGGGAGCATCCCAATGCAGTTTATGAAACCAGAAACATCCTGAGAAAGTCATTACAGTAAAAGAAAATTACAATCTAATATTACAGGTATAACTTAAAAATTAGCAAATTGAATTCAGCAGTATATCAGAAATATACTAGTGCTTATACTAAATGTAAAACATTATAATATTCCAATTAAATGACTAAGATAGACATGTTCAAAAAAATAAAATCAATATATATGCCACTTATAATAAACACATTTAAATAATACATGGACACAGAATTATTTTTAATAATTTTAACTTTTATTTTAAATTCAGGGGTTACGTGTGCAGGTTTGTTACGTGAGTTTATTGTGTGACACTGAGGTTTGGGGTATAAATGATCCCACCGCCTAGTAGAGAGCATAGTAGCCAACAGGTAGTTTTTTAGTCCTTTCTCCTTTCCCTCTCTCCTCACCCTAGTAGTTCCCAGTGTCTGTTGTTTCCATCTTTATGTCCATGTGTACCCAGAGCTTAGCTCCCACTTATAAGTGAGAATATGCAGTACTTGGCATTCTGTTCCTGTGTTAATTTGCTCAGAATGATGACCTCCAGCTGTATCCATACCACTGCAAAAGACATAATTTTATACTTTGTTATGGCTGCATAGAATTCCATGGTGTATATGTACCACATTTTCTTTATCCAATTCACCGTTGATAGGCATCAAGGTTGATTCCATGTCTTGATTATTATAAACAGTACTGCAGTGAACATACAGGTCCATGTGTCTTTTTAGTACAACAATTTCTTTTCTTTTGGATGTATACCCAGTAATGGGATTGCTAAGTTGATGGTAGTTCTCTTTTAAATGCTTTGAGAAATCTTCAAACTGATTTCCACAGTGGTTAAACTAATTTATATTCCCACTAACATATAAGTGTTCCATTTTCTCCACAGCCTTGCCGGCATCTGTTGCTTTATGACTTTTTCCTGATAGCTATTCTGACTGGTGTGAGGTGTGGTTTTGATTTGCATTTCTCTGATGTTTAGTGATATGGAGCATTTTTTATATGTTTGTTGGGCACTTCTGTGTCTTCCTTTGAGAAATATCTGTTCATATGTTTTGCCTACTTTTTAAATGGGTTGTTTGGTTTTTATTTGTTAGATTGTTTAAGTTCCTTATAGATTCTGCATATTAGACCTTTTCAGATGAATAATTTATGAATGTTTTCTCCCATTCTGTAGATTGTCTGCTTACTCTGTCGATAGTTTATTTTGTTTTGCAGAAGCTGTTTAGTTTAATTAGGTCCCACTTGTCAATTTTTGTTTTTGTTGCAGTTGCTTTTGAGGACTGTCATAAATTATTTCCCAAAGGCGATGTCCAGAATGGAATTTCCTGGGTTTTCTTCTAAGATTCTTATAGTTTGAGGTCCTACATTTAAGTCTTTACTCTATCTTGGGTTAAATTTTGGGTATGGTAAAAGAGGGGTCCAGTTTCATTCTTATGCATATGGCTAGCCAGCTATCCCTTCCCTCTAGTGAATAGAGAATCCTTTCTCTATTGCTTACTTTTGTCAATTTTCTCAAAGATCATATGGCTGTAGGTGTGCAGCTTTATTTCTAGGTTCTCCATTCTTTTCCATTGGTCTATGGGTCTACACAGAAATTTTGAAGGAAAAAGGATGGACAAAGGAGTACCATACAAGCACTATCCAAAATAAAGCTAGTGTTGCTATATGAATACCAGACAAAATAGGTAAGAAGCATAACTATAACCAAAAGTAACATACTATAGTAAGAGTCAATATGCCAGATGATATAAAAATTATATATCTGTTTGCCCAACCATTATTAAAATATGTAACTAAAAAGCAAGAGACAAATGTTTAATCAAAGTGGGGCCTTTAACTTCTTGCTTTTAATAAGCAGAAAAAAACAGAACAATAATCAAAAAGGATATAGAGGATCTAAACAAAACCATATAAAATGTTCTAATTTTTATGTATAGAACACTGTGAACAACATTAGAAAAGATGTATTTTTATCAAATGACCATATATGCTGAAATGTTAAAGCAAGCTTCAATATCAATATTTTAAAAACTGAATGTGTTCATAGGGTGCTTTGACAACAGTGGAATTCAGTTAGACATCAAAACAGAATAGAAAAGGTAACAAGAAACACCCCCACCTCCCCATGCGCGTGCGCGTATACACACACACACACAGACACACACTACACATACATCATTTAGAAATAAACCGTGGGCCAAAAACCTGAAAGATCACAGGAATTAGAAATATTGAGACCTGAATGTTAATGTACATAGTATCTATCAAAATTTTTGGAATGCAACTAAAATAGTGCTTAGAGAGAAACATAGTCTTAAATGTGTATGAGACAAAAGGCTAAAACTCCACAATTGAAATGTCCATCTTTGGAAATTTAAATTTAAAAAACAAGCAAACATCAAGTTAAACCGAAAATAAGTATAAAGATTAATACCTAGATTAATAAAATTACAAAAACAAGCATTCAATATACAAAATCAACAAACTTAAAAGTAGATTTAAAAAACTAATAAAAATTAGGAAATCTCTAACAGAATGGATTAAAAAATGCTAATAGTAGGAACTAAAACTATCACTGTGGAACTCACACGTACTAAAAAGACAAAATTAGGTTTTATGAACAATTTTATACCATTAATGAAATGGCTTAATTCCTAGTAAAACACAACCTAACATAAACAACACAGGAAGAAATAGAATTTGAAATTTTAAATCTCTCACCTTCCAAAAAAATTTCTAGAGTCAAAATAAAAAAATACTACTTTCATATAAACATCCAGAGTTCGGAGAAAAAGGACAAGCTTTCCAACATTTTTATGAGTTTAACAAAATATTTATATAAATATTTGACAAAGACATTCAAGGAAGAAAGGCTATAGGAAATCTCTCAAAAAACATAGATGAAAAAGCATATACTAGATATTAGCACCTTCATGCAGCAATATATAAAAAGGATAATACATACAAAGCAGTGTGACTATTTTAGGAATGTAGAGTTGGTCTAATATTTAAATTCGATTGTAATTTACCATCAGTAACAGAATAAAGATGAAAACTCATATAATCATCTCATTAGAATTAGAAAATACCTTTTATAAATGTATCTTTTCACAATAAAACTTAGTAAACTAAAAATAAAAGGAAACTTTCTCATTCTGATAAAGTATCCACAAAATATTTCAGCACATTTATATTTAATGGTGGAATATAGAAAGCTTTCCTCCTGAGATTCAAATTAACATAAGAGTGCCTTATTACCACTTCTATACAACATCCTACTGGTAGTGTTAACCAATGAAATTAAGAATTACAAGTAAGTAAAATGCATAAACTTTGGGGGAAACTAAAAACTCCATTTTTAAGATAACATGATTTTATATCTAGAACATTCAAAACCAAATCTAGTGAAAAACCATTAGAGTTAATAAGAAATTTAGCAAGCCTTATGGATTAAAAACTCAATATAAAAAATTGCATTTTCTAAAATCACAACAAATAATCAGACGATTAATTTTTTTTAAAATACTATCTAAAATAGTAAATCCAAAAAAAGAAATCTCTCAAAAATTTGCAGTGTCTACACAATAATCTATAAGGCATTATTGAAATAAATAAAACAAAGAAAGATATACCATGTTCATGGATTAGAAAACCCCATACTATATACAGGTTAATTCTCCCCAGATTGACTCATATATTCACTGAAAGTACAGTAAAAATGCAAGTAGTTTTTTTCCTTCGGTTGGCATTTGACTTTTCTAACAACATATAATAGAAATGCGAAGGACCAAAAATAGGCAAGATAATATTGAATAAGGAAAGTGAAGCTAGAGGACTTTCCAGACTTACCAAAAGCCACAGTAATCACAGTGATGTTCTAATAGACTAATACACCAAAGAAAGGCAACATAGATTCAGAAGCAGAGTCACACTTAGAATGATTTGAATCATGACAAAGATTACATTGCAGTGCAATGGGGGAAAGGGTGTTCTTTTCAATAAATGGACCCTACAGCAATAGGTAAGGCTGGCCTGTTGCTACATGCAATAAAGATGAATTCTACAACATAATGTTAAGTAAAATAAGTCACACACACACTGATCTTTCATGACGGTAGATATCAGAATAGTAACTGCTTTTGGAGGGAATGTACTCTGGAATGATATGTGTGTCAGGAGTACTTCTGTTATGTAGGTTATTTTCTTTTTATTATGTTTATAATTGACAAGTAAATATTGTGTATATTTATTGTGTACAACATGATGTTATAACGTATATATATACACATATGACCGAAAGGCTAAAGCAAGCTTATTAACGTAAGCATTACCACATACTTTTTGTGTGTGGTAAGAACCCTTAAAAATATAATCTCTTAGCAATTTTCAAGCATATAATACATTGCTTCAGGTATACAATACATAGTTATCAAGTATCATGTTGTACAATAGATCTCCTGAATTTTTTTTCCTACTGTATAACTGAAATTTTTTATCCTTTGACCTACATCTTCCCAATCTCTTCCCACTCCCTCTCCGTGGTAACCACCATTCTATTCACACTTCCATGAGTTTGACTTTTTTAGATTCCACATATAAGTGAGTTCATGTGGTATTTGTCTTCTTCTTGGCCTGAATTGTTTCACTTAACGTCCTCCAGGTTCACCCATGTTGTTGGAAATGACAAGATTTCCCTGTTTTTGAAGGCAGAATAGTAATCCATTGTGTATATACACCACATTTTCTTTATCCATTCATCTGTTGGGGAAAGTGCTGCCATACTTTCTCTACCGGTGACCATATATAAATAAAGTCACTGATCTGATGTGCATGCTCCTGTCCCCAGACTTCTGCATATTTGTGGAGATAATATTATAATCCTGGCCCTCCTAATATTACAATCCTGGCCCTCCAAGCCATGCTGACCTAGCTAGAGGGTGCTCAAAATCTCCTGTCCCCTCTCCAAACTCTCTCTCTCTCTTTTTATTACAAAAGATCACTATCTTAACAGCACTCCACCTCTGTCCCTCATCAACTGCCATTGCTTCTTCTGCTTTCACAAAATAGAAGCTTCATAGAGACCTCCCCATACCACACCTAAGAACCAGGAAATTAGCACAAAAATATCACCTATGAAATGAAAGACATCAGGCAAGGGAGAGCAAGCCACCAATGCACACCCCAAATATCTCAAATGACCAGATACAGATTTTCTTTCACAGCGTGTAAGCAGCAATAATCAGCAGAGATCCCACCATAACTTTCAGGACTTAAACAAATCATCAAGAATAAGCCACCTCTCTTTTTCTTCTTTCAGTCTCCTACTTAAAAAATTATTTATTTTCATGCTAATCCTCTTCCATTCTGAAAAAGTCGCTTCTCCTCTCTGAGACAAAGACTTCTACCTCTGTTTTTGATCCACTGTCCTTCTCATTATCCAGGATTATCGTCTATTAATTAATCCCTCTTTTCTTTTTATCTTCAATCTACTGCTTCCACTCCTCAAATAGCAAGCGTGTTTACTCCAATTTCAATTAAAAGGAAAAATTCTGTCTTTTTGTCAATAAAGCTGTAGCTTTTATCACATGCTGGAGCTCAAAATATTTTTATCTAATGCCTACTAGATATGCTCAATCAGCATGTTATACAGGCACTTCAAACAGGTTCATTAAGATTCCCTGCAAAATTTCTGTTTGCCTACTCTATATAATGATGTTCTTCTCTTTCGAGTTCAGGTCATGTCAATTCTGCCTTCTAAAATATCTCTCAAATACATCTGGTCAAGTTCATCTGTAACTCTTTCAATTCATTTTTTTAACCTTCGAAAATGATTAAATTTGGTCAAAAACAAATCCAGTTATACTCTGTTTACATACACAACATGACTTACAAGGTTGGAAATGAAAAAAAGGAGAGGCAAATATATACCAACAGATAGGTACAAAAATAAATCAGAAATACTCTAGTGCATGCTTAACATAGCGAATTTAATTGATATTGTTCAAACTAGAAATATTATCATCTACTGAAGGGCCCATGTAATAGATATAAAAATGGATAAAGTATTAGATCACAGGTCAACCCTCAATCATTTTCAAAAATTTAAAATTATATATACCCCGTTAAACAAAACACACACAAAAGAAACAGAAGTAAAACAGATTTTAAACAATACCTACAAAAAGAAAGTTCATCTAAATAAGCCTTCAGTAAGTGTCAAAATTATTTATTGAGGAATACTTAAAAATAACTTTTGAAGAAATTACAGGTCAAAACACAAGACATGGCAAAAGCAGTGAGAAGAAAATCACAACACCCATTATTTTCAATACTAAATGAGGAAATCGTGGGCATTCAACTCAAGAATAAACACAATGAAACAAACCTAAGGAAAGAAATTAATACAAATAAAAACAAGAATTTTTATTTGTTTGTTTTATGAGACAGGGTCTTGCTGTGTTGCCCAAGTTAGAATACAGTGGCTATTCAGAGGTACAATCATGGAACATGACAACCTCTAACTCCTAGCCTCAAGTGATCCTCCTGCCTCAGCCTCCCAAGTAGCTGGGACTACAGGCATGTGCCACTGCAACCAGAAAAAACAGGAATTTTAAAAAGAAAAACAGAAAATCAGAATATGCAAATAAAGATAAATCAATTGAGGAATAGAAACAGACTAATAAAGGTAGCAATGACTTTCCTCGGTACCATAAAGACAACTTATGATAAGACACCTCATTAAGAATAGTACCTGTAGTGCTTAAATTATTAAGAGCTAACTTCACAAGAAATATAGAATGTTCATGTTAAAGCAGGTCAGGTGCAGTGACTCATGCCTGTAATCCCAGGATTTTGGGAGGCCAAGCTGGGCAGATCACTTGAGGTCAGGAGTTCAAGACCAGCCTGGCCAACATGGTGAAACCGTGTCTCTACTAAACATTCAACAATTAGCCGGGTGTGGTGGCTACTCAGGAAGCTGAGGCAGGAGAATCACTTGAACCCGGGGAGTGGAGGTTACAGTGAGCCAAGATCATGCTTTGCACTCCAGCCTGGACGACATAGCGAGACTCTGCCTCAAAACACAAGTAAACAAACAAAACTTTGACTTGAGGACATAAAATAAGATATAAATCAAAGCTGTGGCATATTCTTGAAAGAAAACAGCATTGCAATAATGTCAGTTACCTTTATATTTGTTTTCTATGCTGTAACAGGTTACTGTGAATTTTGTGGCTGAAAGCAACACAAATGTATTCTCTTAGAGTTCTGGAGATCAGAGTTTCAAAATGGGTCATAAATATCAAGGTGTTAGTGGGCTTCTTTCTTTCTTGAGGCTCCAGAGGAGAATTCCTTCACTTGCTTTCTCTATTTGCTTTTCTTATAAAGAAGCAAGTGACAATTGCTATGACATTTGGCTCACCCAGATAATCCAGGAAAAGATGTGGGATATTTAATTTAATCACAGCAGCAAAATCCCTCTTGCCACGTAAGGTAACAAATGCACAGGTTCTAGGGATTAGGACACGAACATCTTTGGGTGGTTATTATTCTGCCTACCACAATCTCTAAATTGATTTTAGAAATTGATTACAACTCAATTCTTTTTTAACTTGACAGAGTGATTCTAAAATATACCTGAAAACTCAGATAGGAAAACTGATTCAGAAATTTTTGGAGGATTATAAAAAGAAAGGACTTTCACTGCCAGATATGAAAATATATGACACCATAATAATTAAAGCAATGTAGCAGTAGTATAAGAATAGATTTTCATACATCTATGTATATGTAATTAATATTATAGTACCTGATAAGAAGTGACATTTAAGATCTGAAGGGAATGGGCTGATTATTCAGTAAATTATGCTTCAAGAATAGGTTAATTATTTGGAAAAAAAAAAAGTTGGGATTAAAGTTAGACCTGTACTTCCCATCGCATGTCAAAATAAATTCATGACGGATAAGAGCATTAAATATTAAAAACCATTAGGCTTTAAAGTAAAATATGGATGAATAATTATTCATCTTTTGATGAACTGGGTGAAAAAACCTTTCTAAATGTAAAGGAAGAGGAAGAAATAAAGGAAAACATTGATAGCTTTGACTACATTAACACATATACACAAGAACTTGCAAACATCAAAAAAATACCATAAGCAGAAGTAAGAGAAACATTAAAATAATAAGAATATGTATTGTCAATTGTATGACAAAATCTCAAGCAGGTAAATAAAGAAGAAAGCAAAAATTTCATTAGGAAATTAGGCAAATAAATATGAACTTGCAAAGAAAAAATGCAAATGATTAACAAGTACATTTTAAAAATATTCAAACTGTTCTACTCATAAAAGGAATGCAAATTAAAACAGCTATACAACGCCATATTTCCCTACCAAATGAGCAAAACTTCTTTTAAAAAAAGATCTTTATATGGTATTATCCAATATTTCCATCAGGGTGGAGAAACAGACAGGTATATACCATTCGGGTGTAGACTTAAGTTGATTCAAGATTTCTGGAAAACTAGCCCCCTTTTAAAGGTCTTTAAAATTACACACACCTTAAATCAGAAATCTGACTTTAACCTAACGTGTACATAAATAGTTTTAAGTAAGAAGGTTATTTATGATTGCAAAAAAGAAACAATGGAACAACCAAAACTCCCATCAATGATGGATTTAGTAAATAAATTGTTGGGTTCACAGGAGTAAATGCATGTGGTTATTTTTAAATCACATTTTATAAGAACACTTAAAGATATGGAAAAATGTTCAAAATATGTTCAGTAAAAAAGCATGTTATAAAACTTCCCAAATAATTTATTAAAGTATAGAAATACATCATATTTGAAAGAAGACTGAACGTGAAAATACTAACGGTGTTCTTCTCTAGATATTGAAGTTATAAATTTTTGGGTGGGGTGGTTAGTTTTCTGCTTTGCAATTTTCTCTATTTTCATTGTAAGGTATTAAAATGATTATTAATGTTCTTATAATCAGAGAAAAATACTAGATGTTATTGCTTTAAAAACCATCTCAATAATAAAGCAAAAAGATACAGAACAGAACAATTAGATTCATCCCAATCAAGTGTTAAACTTTTAAAAATTCATCTTTTGGACTTTTCTTTCTCATCTGAAGTTATTCTGCCAGCATGTTTAAGTTGTTTATATCAGTTAGTACTGAGAATATCTTACCTCAGATCAGCCTGGTCTAATTAATACAGATGCAGTTTTCTGCTTCCCACTGGTGAAATTACTTTTCAATACATCTTAGGCAGGATTTCAGTTAAATTTCTTCAGCAGAACTATAGCTTCCAGAACTTGGGGCATTTTCCCATATATCCCCTTAGATATAATTATGGGGCCCTGGAACGGCACCATAACCATGTGTGTTGAGAATAATGACATAGGCTCAGTTCAGCTCCAAAAAGCAATTTGTTAAAAGAGACCAGAATTGAAAAGGAAAAGCCCAGAAAGAAGATAGATTCCAGTTAAATGAACTTTGTTTAAATTTGTACTTTAGCCTTAATTGAGTTTCTGATACTATATGAGGCATAAGTCTTCTTTGTGTGGTGCCTGCACTGCCTCCCATGATTGCTCTGATTTTCCAAAATAGTTTCTTCTTCCATGTTTACAATTTTTTGTTGATTTACTTTTTGTCTATTTTTCATTTTCAAATCCTATGTCCACTTACACATATAGTTACCCAAGGATAACTGGTCTAATGTATTAAGTTTTGAAGTTAAAATTAAGAATCCACTTATTTGCCTTTCTCTGTATTTCTCAGTATATAAACATCTAATACTGAAGTCTTACAGAAAATGCCTTCCTGCTCACATCTGGCTCATCTGTATTAGGAAAGTGATGGCAATGTGGCTTCCATAAGAATGAAATTCTCACGGTTACTACAGGCAGTCATCAAGTATTGAATAGTGACACACCCAGCCATGATGTCATATACATTTATCACATAAAGCAGGAATAAAGCATTGAAATATAAACACAACTCTTACTTTGTTCAGGAAATGGAGAGTTTTCACAAGAACACACGTGGGTATCTGAGAAAAATAACATGTGGGTGCTAGATTGAAGTGTTGATAATTTTCACTGTGAATATCAGTTCCCCAATTTTTCTGACCCATATTTTCTCCTGAAATATCACAAGAAAACATTTTTCTCAAATTGTCCTCTCAATTCCAGAGCTAAATTCTCAAATCTTTAGTTAAAAAATGGACTTTGCTTAAGAAATCTGCTTGAAGGATAGTCTCAATATTATAGCTTTTACTACAATGTGAGTTAATAAACCATTCAATAGTTTAGAAATATTTTTAAAGTAAAATTTTTCCTTTCTTCTGCTTTCTTTGTCACTCTTTTCTCTGCATATAACATAAATTTTTACACTGGCTCTTATAAAAAGTTGGGTCTCTAGGGCTTTATGCAAAAAGCTATAATTTGTACATGTAACTGATGGGCTTCAGAACAAGTTACCCCAAAATAAGGCACCTTGGCATAGGAGAAGACAGCAGAAGCAGAAGGAGCACTCTCACATTCTCTTCACCCTTCTTCCCTGAAGGTCGCCGGATGCCGTGGCTCACACCTGTAATCCCAGCACTTTGGGAGGCCGAGGTGGGTGGATCACAATGTCAGGGGTTCGAGACCAGCCCGACCAATATGGTGAAACCCCATCTCTACTAAAAATACAAAAATTAGCTGGGTGTGGTAGCACGTGCCTGTAGTCTCAGCTACTTGGAAGGCTGAGGCAGAAGAATTGCTTGAGCCCATGAGGCGGAGGTTGCAGTGACCTGAGATAGCACCACTGCACTCCAGCATGGGCGACAGAGTGAGACTCCATCTCAAAAAAAAAAAAAAACTTTCATTCCATAGGCACCCTTACTATATTGGTAAGAAGTGAACATATTTTTTGTTGTTTTCTTTTGTTTGCTTGTTTTCATTTTAGTTCTTAAATTTTATAATAAGGTAAATCAATATAAAATAACTACACTTTCATTTTCACTTATGTAAGACAATGTAACTCTATGCTATCAAATGGTCAGACATATATCACAAAATAACCAAAAGAATTAGGAGAATTTACTTTTTACTCTCTGTTCCTCTTTGCTTCTTTGTAATGCCTAGTTTCTTTTTCTAGGTGAGTCCTCTACATTGGGCAATGCTTATTTTGTCAGTCCCTGTAATCTACATTAATCTCTTCTTTCATTATCTTAGTTAAGTAGTGAATATCTTTATCATATACAAAGATACTACAAAGAATCTGAACAAATAGGCCTTGCTAAATTTCCCTTAGTTTATTATCATTTGATCATATCACTTTTGTCCTCCCCTCATATTTCTTCATAATTATCTATTTCTTCATCAAAATTAGCATAAAAATACACCACTTCCTCTGTTTCCTTGCCTCTTCCTTTCTAAAGGAACCTCATCATGTTAAACTTATATTAAATTAATTTATATCTTTTTCTTTTGTTAATTTGTGTATTGTTACAGGGGTGTCAGCTATGAACAGCTATGTTGAATGAGAAAATAAATCTTTATTTTGCCCACATAATGAATAACTTTGAGATTAGAGAAAGGTTAAAACATGAACTACTTACTTAGAAAGTTTTCAGTATTTTTTCCTTATATGTTTGTTTGTTTGTTTGTTACATTCTCCTAATATATATCTAAATGATTTGGTCAGTTCAGTTTTGTTCACCAATTAATTCATAGCCCATCAATTTAGTATGAATTTTGTATGACTAGACAGGACATAGTCACATGCAAATTGGAAATCATCCAGCTAAATTGATCTGGGAACAGGGTAAATAATTACCATTAATGTAAAGTTTGGGATCTGATTCTTTTAACCAGGCCTTCTGTATTGGTCAGAATGAGATCATTGCCAAGTCCTAAATGCTGTTTAGTGTGTTTATCTGTTTTATAGATGCAAGGAATTTCACATGCTTGTTAATTTTTTCTCACTCCCCTTCTATAACATTATGGTCTAAATTGCATCCAACCTTTTGCACATTTGTTTTGAGTTCTTTTTGTTGTAACTACAGTATAGCACATTTGATGTCAAATCTGTACATTCTAATTACACAGAAACAAAAGCAGACAGGCCCCTGTAAGCTTATGAACCAAATACAACCAAATGTTTCCATTTGTGAACCCAAGATTATTGAGGAATTTCAAATATTTCTCAATGACAAAAGGGCATGCTTTCAGAATTAAGGAAAACATAATTAGTCTTTTTTAAATTTATAAAGCTTGTGATAACAAAGTTTCTTTCTATATGCCTTTTAGAGTCTGGTTTTAAGCACTTCTTACAATGTTTTCAGTAGAAATTTTGTAGCTTGGGCTTGCTCCTTGGACTAAGAGGAGAAACTGACTAGCAATAAAAATTAAACTGACTAGTCTAATTTCATTGCTCAAACTAAAAGAAATTTTGGGACATAGCGAAAAGCAAAAAAGAGTGTTTTGTGTTTATTTTTGGTTTTGGTTTTTTTTTTGTTTGTTTTTTGTTTTTGTTTTTTTTGCATTTTAAAAGTCCAGTCAAATGTTCTAAATTCTTACTCTGAACACAAGGCAATAAAATTTGTATGACCTAAATATATATATGGTCAGATTTAGGACTAAAAACAAGCCTGGCACTGATTTATGGAATTCTTTGTACTTTGACGTGACCAAGGGTGAAAAGGTTTCTTTTGCTAAAAATAATGACACCCATACCTAAGAAAGCAGCTGGACGCCATTCTTGAAGCTATAAGACTTTCCTAAAACTCAGGCCTGTGACCTGGGTAACCAATCAGTCAGTCCATAATAGGTTCTTTTTTTTCTCACAGATCTTTTTCAATTGAGTAAACTCCTTAGTTGTTTTGTTTTTGAATACCGAGTGTTTAGTATATGAGAGAGTCACTTCATATATGATAGTTGTCATTGTAGAATTGAATAGACATTTTTACATAATTTCACTTCTGTATAAAGATGCAATTTTTCTGCTATTAAATCAGTAACTTAGCATGTGTGTCAGAGTGTGTGTGTGTGTGTGTGTTTAGTCACTAGCAAAAGAGTTAACTCTCCTGGACCTAAGTTTTCATCTGAAAATGTGGTATATGATGTTCTAGTTTAAGTAAGTGAGTGGGAGTGGTTGCTACTAGTGTAGAGAGAGGGACTATAATGTATATTTTAATATACGTTTTATAATTATAATGTATATAAAGGTCAAAAAGATCTTTTAATTGCATATTCCAGGCATAAAATAACTTAGAAAGCAAATAAATGAACGTAAGACAGCAGACATCAAATTCAATAAACCATTTCCTACCTCTTTTTCAACAGTGAGATTTTGTTCAGGAGAATGTGGGATGTTAAATTTTGTTCTGAAAATATGTGAGTGAATCGTCATTCTAAACATATTCCTTGACTCTAAATTTATTGTTTAATTAAGTAACTAAATGGTGAGTGCGTTGAGTACCACATAACAAAAGAGAGGTTGTTCTATCAGTTCTATATAACATTCACAGTGGAAGACTTGAATACTTTTCCTGATTTATGGAGCTCACACAGGAAATAGGCAATTTGGGAAATGCTTTTTTGATGTGAATTAAAATAGACAAATTAAGGTCTTTGGCATTTTAATCAAACATTTATGGGGGAAAAGGAATAAATCATTTGTAAAAGGCTCTGATCTATCTTCTTTTTTTCTAATTTTTGATTTTGCTCATCTAAATTATTACAAGTTTTTGGCATATAAATAGCAGAAAGCATGAATATAATACAGCTAAAGTTACTATAATATGATTATTTTAGTGACAACTTTCATCACCAAACCTTGATAATAGCATTTATATATAAGATTTTGTAATATGCTCTTGAATAAAAAATAGTTTTCTGGGACATAAAAATGCCATCCTCTTTTGGCAAGAGTGAATCTTCCAAAAAGACGAAACCAAGCAGGGAAGGAAGGATGAACAGGATGCTTGCAAGGCAAGATAAACCAAATCAACGGTGATCCCAAATAAATCCCTTACCCATTCATATATCTATTATTTGTGTATCACCAGCTACGTACACAAAATTGATTTAAGAAATCCAAAATATGACTGGGCACGAGGGCTCATGCCTGTAATCCCAGCACTTTGGGAGGCTGAGGCGGTGGATCACGAGGTCAGGAGATCGAGACCATCCTGGCTAACATGGTGAAACCCGTCTCTACTAAAAATACAAAAACAAAATTAGCCGGGCATGGTGGTGGGCACCCGTATTCCCAGTTACTCAGGAGGCTGAGGCAGGAGAATGGCATGGACCCGGGAGGCAGAGCTTGCAGTGAGCCGAGATCACGCCACTGCACTCTGGCCTGGGTGACAGAGTGAGACTCCGTCTCAAAAAGGAAAAGAAAAAGAAAAAGAAATCCAAAATATACAAACACCATGACAGAATTTTTACTCTCAAAGAACTTACATGTGAGTTGAGAAGAAAAAATCGATTATACTTAGGGAATAGTTAAATTGCAATGCTCTCAGTGCCTAGTTCAGTGTCTGGCATGTTTTAGGCCATCAGTGCCTCTATTCAACACATATTTACTGAGAATTTACTACATTCTGGGCTGTGGTCCAGGTGCTTGGGATGCAGCAGTGAACACAACAGGAAAATTCTACCTTCAGTAGTGAGTTGAATTGGAACCTGTGAAAGGTAAGTCCACCCTGAATAAGTGTGTAACCTATTTGTAGTAAGGGTCTTTGAAGATGTAAATAAGGTAACGACTTCAAGATGAGATCATCGTGGTTAGGATGAGCCCTAAATCTAACTATTTATGACTTTCTTAAGAATGTCCTTTTAAGAGACAGAAGAGAAGATACATAGACACAGATAGAAGCAAGCAATCAATGTGAAGACAAAGGCAGAGATGACATTTATGAAACGCCATACCAAAGAATGCCAAAGACTGTCAGCAGCTCCCAGAAGCTATGGCAGAGTCATGGAACCAACTGTTCCTCAGAGCCTCCAGAGAAAACCAACTGTACCACACCTTGATTCTGGATTTCTGTCCTGCAGAACTCTGAGAAATCAACTTTCTCTTCTTTTAAGTCACCCAGGAAACTAATGTACCTGCTTTTGCATGGCTTAAATTCTAATATGGAGGGAGGTGGAGCAACATGGTGGAAGAGAAACCTCCACCAGTCATCCATCCCACAAGAACACCAAGTTAACAACTATCTAAGAGAAAAACACCTTCATGGGAACCAAAAATCCGGTGAGCATTGATAGTACCTGGTTTTAACTTCATAGCACTGGAAAAGACTCTGAAGAGATAGAAAAAACAGTCCTGAATCACCAATGGCACCTATCAGCCCTGTCAAACCCTTGCCCACTCCCAGCAGAGGCATGATATGCAGAGTATCTCTGGGCATTAGGGAGGGAGAGCACAGCAATTGTGAGGTAGTGAACTCAGTGCTGTCCTGTTATAGCAGAAAGGAAAATCGGATCAAACTCAGCTGATGCAAGCCTGTGGAGGGATAATTTAAACCGGTCCTAGTCAGAGGGCAATCATTGATCCCACAGGTGAGAACTTGAGTGTCCACAAGCCGTGCCACTGAAGGCTACAGCATTCTGTGTCTCCAAGTAAACTTGAAAGGCAGTGTAGGCCATAAGAAAAGCAACTCTTAGGCAAGCCCTAGTGCTGAACCAGACCCAGAAATGGTGGACTTGGGGGCATATGACCTACTGAAACACCAGTTAGGCCAGCCAAAGGAGGGCTGGCATTACCCTTCCACTAACCCCAGCCTGCACAGCTCATGGCTCCAAAAGACACCCCTTCCTTCTGCTTGAGGAGAGGGGAGGGAAGAGTAGGGATTACTTTGTGTTGCATCTAGAATACCAGCTCAGCCAAAGTGGGATAGAGCACTGGTCAGAATTCTAAGATTCCCCCCTTCCAGGACCTACCTCCAAGACAACATTTTTAGACATACCCTGGGCTAGAAGGGAACACATTGCCTTGAAGGAAAGGACCCAGTCCTGGCAGCATTTATCACCTGCTAACTGAAGATCCCTTGGTCCCTGAATAACCAGCAGCAATACCGGAGTACTACATAAAGGGCCTTAGGTGAGTCTCTGAGACTTGCTGGCTACAGGTGAGACTCAGCACATTACCAGCTATAGTGGCTACAGGACAAAACTCTTCCTTCTTGAGAAAAGCAGAGGGAAAAGTAAACAGGACTTTGTCTTGCACTTTAGCTGCCAGCACAGCCACAGTGGGGTAGAAGCACTGATATGGTTTGGCTATGACCCCACCCAAATCTCATCTTGAATTCACATGTTTTTGGAGGGACACAGTGGGAGGTAATTGAATCATGGGGGCAAGTATTTCCCATGCTGTTCTTGTGATAGTGAATAAGTCTCATGAGATATGATGGTTTTAAAAAGGGGAGTTTCCCTACACAAGTTCTCTTCTCTTGTCTGCTGCTGTATGAGACATGCCTTTCACTTTCCACCATGATTGTGAGACCTTCCCAGTCATGTGGCACTGTAAGTCCTATAAACCTCTTTGTTTTATAAATTGCCCAGCATCAGGTATGTCTTGATCAGCAGTGTGAAAACAGAGTTACTGTTTTCTAATATAGTAAATTGTACCAGTAGAGTGGGGTGTTGCTGAAAAGATACCTGAAAATGTGAAAGTGACTTTGGAACTGGGTAACAGGCAGGTTAGGAACAGTGTGGAGGGCTCAGAAGAAGACAGGAAAATGTGGGAAAGATTGGAACTTCCAGAGACTTGCTGAATGGCTTTGACCAAAATGTAGATAGTGTTTTGGACAATGAAATCCAGGCTGAAGTGGCTTCAGATGGAGATGAGGAACTTGTAAAGAACTGGAGTAAAGGTGACTCTTGTTACATTTTAGCAAAGATACTGGTGGCATTTTGCCCCTGCCCTAGAGTTTTGTGGAACTTTAAACTTGAGACAGATGATTTAGGGTGGAGTAAATTTTTAAGCAGCAAAGAATTCAAGAGGTGACTTGGGTGCTATTAAAGGCGTTCAGTTTTAAAAGGGAAACAGAGCACAAAAGTTTGGAAAATTTGCAGCCTGGCAATGCAATAGAAAATAAAATCCATTTTCTGAGGAGAAATTCAAGCTGGCTGCAGAAATTTGCATAAGTAATGAGGAGCTGAATGTTAATCACCAAGACGATGGGGAAAATGTCTCCAGGGCATGTCAGAGACCTTTGTGGCAGCCCCTCCCATCACAGGCCTGGAGGTTTAGGAGAAAAAAAATGGTTTTCACAGGCCCAGCCCAGGATCCCTCTGCTGTGTGCAGCCTAGAAACTTGGTGCCCTACATCCCAGCAGCTATATCCATGAATAAAATGGGCCAAAGTACAGCTCTGGCTATTGCTTTAGAGGGTGGAAGCCCCAAGCCTTAGTAGCTTCCATGTGGTGTTGAGCCTGAGGATGCACAGAAGTCAAGAATTGAGGTTTCAGAACCTCCACCTAGATTTCAGAAGATTTATGGAAACATCTGGATGCCCAGGCAGAAATTTGCTGAAGGGATGGGGACCTCATAGGGAACCTCTGCTAGGGCAGTGCAGAAGGGAAATACGTGGTCAGAGCCCCCGCGGAGAGTCCCTACTGGGGCACTGCCTAGTGGAGCTATGAGAAGAGGGCCATCATCCTCCAGACTCCACAATGGTAGATGCACCTACAGTTTGCACTGTGCACCTGGAAAAGCCTCAGACACTCAACACCAGCCCATGAAAGCAGCCAGGAAGGAGGCTTTAACCTGCAAAACCATAGGGGCAGAGCTGCCCAAGGCCATGGGAGCCCATCTCTTGCATCAGCATAACCTGGATGTGAGACATGGAGTCAAAGGAGATCATTTTGGAACTTTAAGATCTGACTGCCCTGCTGGATTTTGGACTTGCATGGGGCATGTAACCCCTTTGTTTGGGCCAATTTCTCCCTTTTGGAACGGCTGTATTTACCCAATGCCTGTAGCCCCACTGTATCTAAGAAGTAACTAACTTACTTTTGATTTCATAGGCTCATAGGTGAAAGGGTCTTGCCTTGTCTCAGGTGAGACTTTGAGCTGTGGACTTTTGAGTTAATGCTGAAATGAGTTAAGACTTTGGGGGACTGTTGGGAAGGCATGATTGGTTCCGAAATGTGAGGATGTGAGATTTGGGAGGGGCCAGATGCAGAAAGATATTGTTTGGCTGTGTCGTCACCCAAATCTCATCTTAAATTCCCACATGTTGTGGGAGGGACCTGGTGGAAGGTTATTGAATCATAGGGGCAAGTCTTTCCTGTGCTATTCTTGTGATAGTAAATACGTCTTATGGGATCTGATGGTTTTAAAAAGAGGAGTTCCCTGCACAAGCCCTCTTCTCTTGTCTGCCTCCATGTGAGATGTGCCTTTTACCATGCACCATGATTGTGAGGCCTCCCCAACTACATGTAACTGCAATTCCAATAAACTTCTTTCTTTTGTAAATTGCCCAGTCTCAGGTATGTCTTTATCATCAGTATGAAAATGAACTAATACAGAGAACTAAGCAGGCTCTTGAGGGTCCCTGATCCTAGGATGTGACTCTTGGATGGCATTTTTGGACCTGCCCTTGGCCAGAAGGGAGCCCACTTTCCTGAAGGGTAAGTACCAGGCTAGGCAGCATTCACTGGTAGCTGACTTAAGAGACCCTGGGCCTTAAGGGAACATCCATGGTAGTCTAGATGTACTTCTGGTGGCCTGGGGTCATGGAAGCTACAGGGTGAGACTCTGCTGCCCTTGGAAAGGGGAGAAAGAGTGAGAAGGACTGTATCTTGTAGTTTGTGTGTGAATGCAGCGAAAATATAGTAGAATACTGGGTAAACTTTTTTGGTTTTTTACTCTAGTTCCTGACCCCTGGATGGTACTTCTGGACCCACATGGGACCTGGGAGACATCACTACTCTGAAGGGAAGAACACAGGCCTAGCTGGATTTGACACCTGCTGATGGTAGAGAGTTGGGGCCTTCAGAAAACACTGGCAGCATCCAGGAAGTCGTTACAGAAGGCCTTGGGCAAGACTGAGTGCTGTGCTGGCTTCAGGTCTGACCCAGCCCAGTTACAGTGGTGGTGGCTGCAGGGGAACTTGTGTCAATCCACCCCAAATTTAGGCGGCTCACAACAGAGACAGAGAAAGAGACTCTGTATGTCTGGGAGAAAGTAAGGGAAGAGAACAAGAGTGTCTGCCTAGTAATCCAGAGAATTCTCTTGGATCTTGTCCAAGACCATCAAGGCAGTACATCTAGGAGTTTGCAAGCACCACATTATTGGGCTTCAGGTATGCTCTACAGCAGATAGAGCTTAAATCAAAATACCCAAGTCCTTTCAAATATCTGGAAAGCCTTCCCAAGAAGGATGGCTACAAATAAGCCCAGACAGTGAAGACTTCAATAAATACCTAACTCTTCAATGAACAGACAGTGAAGGACATCTACAAGCATCAACACTATCCAGGAAAACATGACCTCACCAAAGAAAATAAATAAGGCAACAGGGGCTAATCCTGAAGAAACAGAGATGTGTGGACTTTCAGACTGAGAATTCAAAATAGCTGTATTGAGGAAGCTTAAATTCAAAATAACACAAAGAAGGAATTCATAATTCTATCAGATAAAATCAATAGATTGAAATAGTTTAAAAGAATCAAGCAGAAATTTTGGAGCTGATAAATTCAATTGGCATTCTGAAAAATGCCTCAGAGTCTTTTAATAGAATGGATCAAGCAGAAGAAAGAATTAGTGAGCTTGAAGACAGGCTATTTGAAAATACACACACATATATACACACACACACAGAAAATACACAGAGGAGACAAAAGAATGCAAAACAATAAAGCATGCCTACAAGATCTAGGAAACAGCCTCAAAAGGGCAAATTTAAGAGCTACTGACCTTAAAGAGGATGTAAAGAAAGAGATTAAAATATAAAGTTTATTCAAAGCGATAACAACAGATAACTTCCCAAACTTAGAGAAAGATACCTACGTCCAAGTACAACAGGATTATAGAACACTGAACAGATTTAACCCAAAGAAGACTACCTCAAATAATTTAATAATTAAACTCCCAAAGGTCCTAAAATCAGCAAAAGAAAGCAAACAAATAACATACAATGGAGCACCAATAGGTCTGGCAGCAGACTTTTCAGTGGAAACTTTATAGGCTGGGAGAGAGTGGTATGATATGTTTATATTGCTGAAGGGGAATAAAGGGAGGAAAAACATTTACCACAGAAAAGCATATCTGTATAGTCTTCAAACATGAAGGATAAATACTTTCTCATACAAAGAAAAGCTGAGGGATTTTATCAATACCAGATCTGTCATATAAGAAATTCTAAAGGGACTATTTCAAGCAGGAAAAAAAGGACATTAATGAGCAATAATAGTCACCTAAAGGTACAAAACTCACTGGTAACAGTAGATACACAGGAAAACACAGAATATCATAACACTGTAACTGTAATGTGTAAACAACTCTTAGATCCTAAGTAGAAAAACTAAACAATGAACCAATCAAAAATAATAACTACAACAATTTTTCAAGACATAGTTAGTACAATAAAATATAAATAGAAACAACAAAAATATTAAAAGCAGGGGGACAAATTTAAGGCAAAAAGTATTTATTAGTTTTCTTTTTGCTTGTTGGTTTGATTATGCAAATAGCATTGTGTTGTTAACAGGTTACAATATTGGGTTATAAGGTAGTACTTTCAAGACTCATGGTAACCTCAAATCAAAAAATATACAATAGATTTCAAAAAAATAAAATCAAGAAACTAAATCATGAGAGATGATATGATTTATGATGATATGATTTCCACCTTCCACCTTCACTGAAGGAAGACAGGAAGGAAAGAAGGAAGGAAGAGAAGACCAGAAAACAAATAACAAAATGGCAGGAGTCAGTCCTTACTTATCAATAATAACATTGAATGTAAATGGACTAAACTATCTAATCAAAAGACATAGTCTGGCTGAATGGATGAATAAACAAGACTCATTGATCTGTTGCCTACAGGAAATGCACTTCACCTATGAAGACACATATAGGCTGAAAATAAAGGTATGGAAAAAGATATGCCATGCCAATGGAAACCATACAAAAGCAAGAGTTTATATTTATAGTGGACAGAATAGATTGCAAGACAAAAATGGTAAGACACGAACAATGTCACCATATAATGATAAAGTGGTCAATTCAGCAGGAGGATGTAACAATTTTAAATATACATACACCCAACACTGGAGCACCCAGATAAATAAAAGAAATATTATTAGAGTTGTAGAGAGAGATAGGCCCCAATACAATAATAACTGGAGACTTCAACACCCCACTTTTAGCATTGGACAGATCTTCCAGACAGAAAATCAACAACAAAAAATCAGATTTAATATGCACTATAAAACAAATGGATCTAATAAATATTTATAGAACATTTCATCCAAGAGCTACAGAATGCACATTATTTTCCTCAGCACATGAATCATTCTCAATGATAGACCATATGTTAGATCACAAAACAAGTTTTGAAACATTCAAAAAATTGAAATATTATCAACCAGCTTCTGTGACCACAATGGAATAAAACTATTTGTATAGTTATGGAAACTATACAAATATGCAGAAATTAATGTGTTCTTGAATAACCAGTGGATCAATGAAGAAATTAAGAAGGAAATTGAAAAATTTCTAGAAATAAATGATAATAGAAACAAAAGATTTCAAAATTTATGGAATACAGGAAAAGCAGTACTAACAGGGAAGTTTATAATGATAAGCACCAACATCAAAAAAGAGGAAAAGCCTCAGATGAACAGTCTAGTCATGCATCTTAAAGAACAAGAAAAGTAAGAGCAAACCAAACTCAAAATTAGCAGAAGAAAATAAATATGGCTGGGCGTGGTGACTCGCCTGTAATCCCAGCACTTTGGGAGGCCAAGGTGGGCAGATCATGAGGACAAGAGATCCAGGTCATCCTGGCCAACATGGTGAAACCTCATCTCTACTAAAAATACAAAAATTAGTTGGGCATGGTGGCACGTGCCTATAGTCACAGCTACTCGGGAGGCTGAGGCAGGAAAATCGCTTGAACCTGGGAGGCATAGTTTGTAGTGAGCCGAGATTGCACCACTGCACTCCAGCCTGGTGACAGAGTGAGACTTCTAAAAAAAAAAAAAAAAAAAAAAAAAAAGAGAGAGAGAGAGAGAGAAAGAAAAAAAAAAGAAAAATATAATGATCAGTGCAGAAATAAATGAAATTGAAATAAAATATACAAAAGGTCAATGGAATGAAAAGTTGGTTTTTTGAAAAGTTAAACAAAATTGACAAACTTTTACCCAGGCTAAGAAAAAAAGAGAGAAGATCCAAATAAATAAAATCATAAATGAAAAAGAAGACATTACAAACTGATTCTCTAGAAAGTCAAAGGCTCATTAGTGGCTACCATGAGCAGCTATATGCCAATAAATTGGAAAATCTAGAAGAAATGGACACATTCCTAGACACATATCATACAACCTACCAAGATTGAACCAGGAAGAAATCCAAAACTAGAAAGACCAATAATAAGTAATGAGACTGAAGCCATAATAAAAAATAAAATCTCCCAGTAAAGAAAAGCTCAGGGCCTAATGGCTTTGCTCCTGAATTTTACCAAATATTTAAAGAACTAATACCAATCCTACTCAAACTACTCCAGAAAATAAAAGAAGAAGGAGTATTTCCACACTCTTTCTACAAGGCTAGGACTACCCTGATATCAAAACCAGACAAAGACACTCAAAAAAAGAAAACTACAGGCCAATATTTCTGATAAATATTGATGTAAAAATCCTCAACAAAATATAAGCAAACTGAATTAAACAATGCATTTGAAAGATCATTCATTAGGATCAAGTGGGATTTATCCCTGGGATGCAAGAAGGTTCAACACATGCAAATCAACGTGATACATTGTATCAGCACAATAAAGGATAAAAACCATAAGATCATTTCCATTGATGCTGAAAGGCATTTGATAAAATTCAACATCCCTTCAGAACAAAAACCCTCAAAAAACTGTATATAGAAGGAATGTACCTCAATATAATAAAATTAATATATGTCAGATCCACAACTAGTATAATACTGAATGAGGAAAAACTGAAAGCCTTCCCTCTAAGATCTGGAACATGACAAGGATGCCCACTGTCATCAGTGTTATTCAACATAGCACTGGAAGTCTTAGCTAGAGCAATCAGACAAAAGAAAGAAATAAAAGGCATCCAAATTGGAAAGAAGAAGCCAAATTTTCCTTGTTTGTGGATGATATGATCTTATATTTGGAAAACCTTAAAGAATCCACAAGAAAACTGTTAGAACTGATCAACAAATTCAGTAAAGTTGCAGGATATAAAATCAACATACAAAAATCAGTAGCATTTCTATATGTAACAGTGAACAAAGTAAAAAGGAAATTTAAAAAGTAATCCCATTTACAATAGCCACACAAAAAAACTAAATACCTGGGAATTAGCTTAACCAAAGAAGTGAAAGATTTCTACAATGAAAACTATAAAACACTGATGAAAGAAATAAGACACCAAAAAATGAAAAAATATTCCATGTTTCTGGATTAGAAGAATCAATATTGTTAAAATGTCCATACTACCAAAAGCAATCTACAGATTTAATGAAATCAGTATCAAAATACCAATGACATTCTTCACAGATATGGAAAAAACAATCTTAAAATGCATATGGAACCACAAAAGACCCAAAACTAATAAGCAAAAAGAACAAAGCTAGAGGAATCACATTACTTTACTTTAGTTCAAATTACACTACAGAACTATTGTAACCATGACAGCATGGTGCTGGCATAAAAGGAGACACATAGACCAATGAAACAGAATACAGAACCCAGAAACAAATCTACACACTTACAGTGGACTCATTTTTGACAAAGGTGCCAAGAACATACACTAGGAAGACAGTCTCTTCAATAAATGGTGCTAGAAAAACTGGATATTCATATGCAGAAGAATGAAACTAGACTCCTGTCTCTTGCCATACACACACACAAAAAAATGGATTAAAGACTGAAATATAAGACCTCAGACTATAAAACTACTACAAGAAAACATTGGGGAAAATCTACAGGACTTTGGTCTCTGCAAAGATTTCTTGAGCAATAACCCCACAAGGACAGGCAATCAAACTAAAAATAAACAAATGGGATCACATTGAATTAAAAAGCTTCTGCAGAGCAATGGATACTGTCAACAAAATAAATAGATAACCCATAGAATGGGAGAAAATATTGACAAACTGTCCATCTGACATAGGATTAATAACCAGAATATATAAAGAGTTTGAACAACTCTATAGGAAAAAAACAGAATAATCTGATAAATAAATGGGCAAAAGATTTGAATAGACATTTCCCAAAGGAAGACATACAAATGCCAAAGAGGCATATGAAAATATGCTTAACATCACTGACTGTCGGAGAAATGCAAATCAAAACTACAATGTGATATCATCTCGTTCCAGTTAAAATGGCTTACATCCAAAAGACAGTCAATAACAAATGCTGACAAAGACATGGAGAAAAGAGAACTCTTGTATGCTGTTGGTGGAAATGTAAATTAGTACAACCACTATGGAGAACAGTTTGGAGGTTCCTCAAAAACTAAAAATTGAACTACCATATGATCCAACAATCATACTATTGGGTACCTACCCCAAAGAAAGGAAATGAGTATATTGAACAGCTTTCTGCACTGCTATGTTTGTTGGAGCACTGTTCACAATAGCTAAGATTTGGAAGCAACCTGCGTGTCCATCAACAGATAAATAAATGGATAAAGAAAATGTGGTATATATACACAATGGGGTATTACTCAGCCATAAAAAATAATGAGATCCATTCATTTGCAACAACATGGATGGAACTGAGATCATTATGTGAAGTGAAATGAGCCAGACAAAGAAAGACAAACATTGCATGTCCTCACTTATTTGTGGGTTTTAAAAATCAAAACAATTGATTTCACAGACAGAAAGAATAAAAGGATGGTTAACCCATTCTCCACAATGTGCCTATTTCACACTGCATGCCTGTATCAAAATATCTCATGTACCCCATAAATATATACACCCACTATACACCCACAAAAATTAAAATAAATAAATAATTCTAGTGTGGATGTGTAATAAGCAAAATACATATCTAAAATCTATAGTATGTTGGATGGTAATAATTGCTGTGGAGCTAAATATCGTAGAAAAGAGGCATGGTTAATGAAAGTCATTAGTGGTAGAGTGCTACACCCAAGAAGAGGGGCAGACTAAGAGAATTCAGTAGGGGCTCAGGTAGCAAAGGAATGCTTTATAAAGGAAAAAGATTTAGAGTTTGGATTTGAAAAATGAGCCAAATATAGGTAGAAGAAAATGTGTACGAGATTTCAAGAGTCATACTGTTGCGTGGATCATATTAAGTACAAGAGCAGTATGTAAAGGCCACGTGAGGAGATGTCTTGCAGGAAGAAATGTTTTGAGTTTAGATTCAGTAAAAGTATATCTTGGTTGAAGGAATCTGGTAGCTCATCTGATACAATGTTAAAATTCCTGAACTACCTATAGGAGTGAGACACTTCAGAAGCTCACCATTCCCTAGTGCTCAGGAGGTTACAAGAATAAACAAGAAAGAACCAGGATTCACTCTCATTGAGCATCTCAGTTTGTAAACTTTTAAGCTCTCAGTTTATAAGCTTATAAGCTTTTCCCTAAGACTTGGTGTCTAACTTCTCTTTGATATTATTAGTTCTGTTAACTTGATCTACATAGAGTACCCATCTATGTAATAGCTCTTTAAGAATTTGTAGATATATGGGTCTTCTCCTTGCCAGGTTTTCAATGATCAGTTTTTCTCTTCTTCTTCTTTACTTAATTAGCTGTTGCTTGTAAGATTTCCAGCCACCCACCTTTTTGCTCATTCTGTGCTGTTCTTGATTGGCCAAATCCCTCATTGCCAAATCCTTCAAACGTCTACAGTACTCTAAAACATTTCATGTCTTCATAAAACAAAGCAGTACCATCAGTTCTCATACACCAGAGACTGTGTGTTATTAATGCTATACATCTATCAAAGCAGCGGTATCTATAACTACAGTAAGTTTTTGAACATTCACACTATTATCTAATATTGAACTAATAGTCACCTAAAACACCATTAATTAGGTGTGTTGCTATGTAGTCACATCTGGCACTTCCATTGCTGAAGGTTGTATTTTGCAGTCTGTTCCAGGTTCCCAAGATTTTTATAGACCATGATTCTGACATGAAAAAAATATTTACCATTATATTCAACTTTTTAAAATCTAGAAATATAATAAATATGCTGCATATGTTCTCATATAATTCACTGACACACCAAAGCCCTGTGCAGAACGCTATAATGTCATTTTTTATCTTCCTCTATGTTGACATTTACTCTTTAATCATTAAATTTTGAGTACAGTCATTCAAACCACTATGAGTCTTTACATGTTATTTTAAATCCATATTTTTCTTTTTTTCCCCATGGGAATATCATAAGACTTGCTAAATTTGATCTAGATGTGTTACACTTTTAATATTTGTTTGGCTTTCTAATTTAATAAACTTTTTAAAGAAAATTTATGGGGATAGCGCGAATTACATTTTTAAGCCATTCTTTCTTGTAAGAATTCTTACATTGGTCTAATCAGCTATAAAAATACATTTGATCAACTCTACTAGAACTTTTCTTAGTAATGTCAGTGTACTTTTTCTCTTTACCTAACATTTTGTCAGGAATTTTTTAAACAAAAATAACCTTTGCTCTTATTTAGTTTTCTGACATTTTTCAGTTTCCATCGAAGTTAAGGAGTAGGTGTTTAGTAAGCTCATTTGCAAGTCATTTTAATATCTTCAGAAGTAACTCTGTAACATGTCTCCTAGAAAATTAGCAAACTTCTCAGAAATAAAAACGAAATTTGAATTAATTTTAGCTCTGATATTAGTAAAGAGGGAAACCCAGTTTCAAAGACTACATAAAATTTTGGCACATAACATACTGTTGTACCAACTTGTAGGACTATACTAGAAACAGACACAACCTCAGTTCCACAAGAGAGCAATGTACTTTAAATGCAAGTTACTAAAGGAGATTCTGGCAAATTCTTCATATTAACTAAAATGTGTTTTCTTGGCAAAAGGAAGGGTGGAGGCACAAAATGGCCCTAGGACAAACAAGAACTGTGACACTTGTAAAGCTACATCATTTCAAAGGTTTAATACTAGGCTAAAAGAAATCTATTCATCTGACCAGGTGAGAGATCAGAAGATAAATGTTAGAGGCAAGGAGATATGCAGGAAAGAAGGACTTAAATATACTGGAAGCAGCTTTTGCAGCTGTGGACCTAGAGCTTTGTGGGCCATGTGTATGCAGTGCCTGGTTGTGTGCCTAGTGATGGTATATACAGGTATTGTAAAAAACAATGAGATGAGACAGATGTCCTATCAAACAAAAGTCCATGAACTTCATGTTTGCTTGATTTTTATTTTCCCTAATAGCACCTTTTACCAGTTCACTCCAAAGTAGAGATGCCATCGAGGAATGAAGGGACTTCTTGCTAGCGGGAAGAGTTTACCATGATAAAAACAAAGGGAAACATTTCAGGAAAAAGATTAGATAGAGCCACATGATATATCAAGAATATTATTAGAACACACAGAAAAACTCCATGTATTACTGCTGAACAGAAGTTGTAACAAACAGAGAATAAACACACACTTCCACTTTCTCCATCTCACAAATAACTACAAAACTAGAAAACATATAGATAGATAAATAGATAGATATAGGTATATAGCTTCTAGACAGAAAACAATACACAGCACAGGGTTGAGATTCCTTAAAGAAGGAAAACAGACAAGCTTTATGATTGCCCCAGCTTACTTCCTGGAGCCAGGTTTCACACTATAGCACAGGGGGTAAAAACAGAAATAAACTGAAATAAAGCCTGAAAAGTGAAGGGGCAGTAAGTTGGGAAGATAGCAGCCTGAGTTCAGGGAGCTCAAGACATTGAAATTTTACAGGGAAGCGTAGTAAAGCATTAGGAAATAAACAGGAAAAAACTTGGGAGAACTGCAGGAAAATCTCCTTGAGGGTTTAGTTGACTTCTCAATTTTGGGGGGAAAAACTTTCTTGAGTCTGGGAAAAGACCAATGAAAAATAGTAAAAAGTAGGAGGATGAACAATTTCCAGAGTTCAAACATAGGTAGGAATTGTTTTGTTCCAAACAGCCAGAGCAGAAAAATCTTAAAATACAAAATGCAAACTCTAAACAAAACAAAACAAAAGGCAAATTGTAGTTTTCAGAAAGACTGTATTTAAGTAGTAGAGCTAAATAAGCTCTCTACAAAAAGCTCTTCTAAACCTGCCATAACAAAGCTCAAAAGTAAACTTCAAAGGGATAAAGATTTAATCAAGAGTTACTTATCTGTATGCCAGAACAAAAGCCAACACTCTTTAGATACAGTGTACGACAATGTAAACTTTATCATTTTTAGCATAGAAACCAAAATTACTAGGTATGCAAAGAAGCAGAAAAATATGACTAGGAGAAAAAATATGCTCAAAGGCATGAAAACCAACATAAACATACTGAGAAGAAAAATTGAAAGTATATGCAACCTCTAGATAGAAAAAAAATCAGTATCTGAAGTGAAAAATACACTGAATGGGTTTCAGAGTAGGTTAGGTACTAGAAAAAAAAAGGTCAGTGAATTGGAAGACATAGAAATAAAACTATCTTTTTAAAAAAGCACAGAAAAAGTAGCTGGGAGTGGTGGCTCATGCCTGTAATCCCAGCTCTTAGGGAGGCAGAGACGTGAGGATAGCATGAGCTCTGGAGTTTGAGACCTGCCTGGGCAACATAGCGAAACTCTGTTCTTAAAAATAGAAAAAATTAAAATCAAAAAGCACAAAAACACAGCTAAAAATAAAGCATTAATGAGTTTTGTGATAATATCAAGGAGTGTAGCATGTGTATAATTGGACCTCTCAAAAGCAGAGGAAGAGATGGGGCTCGAACTTTCAGGAAATAGCTAAAGCTTTTTTCAAATTTTACAAATACTATAAGCCTACAGATATAAGATTCTCAACCAACCCCAAGCAAAATAAGTAAATGGATGATAGATAGACAGATAGATAGATAGACCCACACTAATGTATGTTATGATCAACGTGATGAAAATCAGTGATAAAGAGAAAATCCTAAAGGCAGCCAGAGGAAAATTATATAAATAACAAAAATAAGAATTATAGCGTACTTCTTAATAGAAAACGTACAGGAAAGAAGACAATGGAATGGCACCATAAATATAAAGTGTCAAATGAAAAAAATATGCCAACCCAGAATTCTAGGTTCAATGAAAATATCTCTCAACAATAAAGGAAAAATAAAGAGATTTTTTTTCCAGGCAAACAAAAGCTGATAGATTCATTGCCAAATGAACTATTCTATAGGAAATGTTAAAAGGAATTCTTTAAGCAGAAATATGATCATATCAGAAAAGAACTTAGAAATGGTAAATATGTTGGTAAATAGAATTTATCTTAAGTTTTAATTTCTTTAAAGTTACTTGATGTTTAAAGGATGATAGTAACAATGCATATTGAGGATTCTAACATTTGAAGAAGTAAAATGTAGGACAGTAGTACAAAAGATGAGAGGCAGATATTGAATAATATAACTATAAAATTTTTACAGTATACATTCAGTAACACTACTTGAATATAGACTGTGATGAGTTAAACTCCAGAGAAACCACCTACAAAGTCCAAATGGCATAGACAACCAGCCAATAATAGAAATAAAAAATGGAATCATAAAATATACTACTCTGAAAGAAGGCAGGAAAGGAGGGATAAGGAATAAAAACAACTGGGGGAAGTTGGAAACAAATGGTAAGAAAATAAATTTAAACCAATATGTCAATAATTACATTAATTGTAAATGATATAACCACTCAAATTAAAAAGTAGAGATTGTCAAATGTATTTTAAAATCAATATCCTACTGTATGCTTTCTAAGAAATAATCAAACTAAAACAAACTTCTCAAACTTTAATTTTGCGTTATTCTAGAATTGTTGAAATTTCTTCAGGTTACTGAATGAATAAATATACTTCCAGGTTAAAATACAAGAGCAGTAAAGGAGGAGGAGGAGGTTCACACTGTTAATTAAAGACAGAGGAAAAACGAGATTCACTAAGTTGTTGAGTAAATAATAACAATACATGCATATATGTGCATTCAATCACAGGAACAGAGGAAAAGTTTAAAAAACAACAACAAAAAAAGGCACAATGGCTCACACCTGTAATCCCAGCACTTTAGGAGGCTGAGACAAGTGCATAGCTAGAGCCCAAGAGTTTGAGACCAACCTGGACAACATAGAGAGACTCCATCTCTACTAAAAATTAAAATTTTTTGGGAAAAAATTAGCTGGGCATAGTGGGGCACAGCTGGAGTCCTAGTTACTTGGGAGTCTAAGGTGGGAGGATAGCTTGAGCCCAAGAGGTCGAGCCTGCATTGAATCATGATTGCACCATTGCACTTCAGTCAGGGTTAAAGAGTGAGACAGGAAAGGAAAGACGGGAAGGGGAGTGGAGGGGAGGGAAGGGGAGAGGAGGATATGAGGCTAATAAAAAATTTCCAAGTAAATAGAATAACATAATAAGCTAAAGATAGATATAAAAGACATATTTTAATATTGTTTATTAAAATATAAAGTATGAGTTTTATATTTCAATAAAAATATAGAATAGCATTCATTTGGGGTCATTTCTAATCATTCATCATTGAAATTGAAGATTACTGTAAGCAGAAACTATTTTTCACTTTGAAGGAATTAAAAAATATATGGACTCTACAAAATAATATATAGGATATGAGATGGTAAGAAAATGCATTAAAAGGAAAAGAGAACTAATGTCAAAATGTAAGGATTTCAAAGGACATCAGAAGTAGTAACAAACAATAAACGTAGCAGAAACCTGAACCCATGTTTATCTGAAATGCAAAAAAAAAAAAAAAAAAAATCTAGAGATAAACAATCAGAAACAAAATAGATGGTAGGATACAAAAAGCAGATCAAATATAAGCATTTTAAAAAAAAATAACAGAACACCTGTTATGGAACAAATATACAAAGATACAATCAATAAAATATTCCTGAATTGAAGGAATTCAGTTTGTGGACTGTTCACCTTTCTGGGAGCCAAGTAATATTTAGTAAATGTGACTAACACTAAGATATTCCGATGAAGTTTAGGTTTCCAGAAGACTTAGATTTTTTTCTTCAAAA
This sequence comes from Macaca nemestrina, assembly GCF_043159975.1. Taxonomy (NCBI): domain Eukaryota; kingdom Metazoa; phylum Chordata; class Mammalia; order Primates; family Cercopithecidae; genus Macaca; species Macaca nemestrina. The sequence goes on along the minus strand of NC_092135.1, from coordinate 61,694,349 downwards.
TACCAGACAAAAGACAGCATGAAACAACATCTTCAGAGACCTATAGAAATGAACTGTAAGCAAATCTAATGCCTTGGCCTGCTGAGAACATGGTTTTGGAATTTACCCATTTCTCCTGAGCAATAAGTAAGCATTCAGGAATGTTCAGGTCTTGGTGGCATGTACTTGCTCCTGATAAATAGTTGCCTATTCATGTAGCCAGTTTCCAGAGAAGTTAAAAGGAACTCAGAAGGCATTAGACAGAGAGAGAGAGAGAGAGAGAAACAGGGAGAGAGAGAGAGAGAGAGAGAGAGAGAGAATGAGAATGCAACACGAAAGGAAATTTCTCAGAGTGTCATCAGGTCTCACACTGATAATATAGTATCATAGGCTATGAGGCAATATAATAAGGATTAAAGGTGAAAGAAAGAATCTAAACAACGTTAAAACTATAATTTTAGGGGCCAGGCATGGTGGTTCATGTTTATAATCCCAGCACTTTGGGAGACTAAGGCAGGCAGATTGCAAGAGCAGCCTGGTCAACATACGGGAAACCCCATCTCTACAAAAAAAAAAAAAAATTGATTTTAATTGGCTGAGTGTGGGGACACATGCCTGAAGTCCCAGGTACTCAGTAGGCTAAGACAGGAAGATGGTTAGAGCCCAGGAGTTTGAGGCTGCAGTGAGCTAGATGATGCCACTGCACTCCAGCCTGGGCAACAAAACAAGATCCCATCTAAACAAACAAACAAAAACAAATAAGAAACTCTATAATTTTACATATTAAAAATAAAAAAATATCAAAATGTAAATATTTACCTTTTCAGGTATCATTTTTTTTTTCTTTTTTTTTTTGAGACGGAGTCTTGCTCTGTCGCCCAGGCTGGAGTGCAGTGGCGCGATCTCGGCTCACTGCAAGCTCCGCCTCCCGGGTTCACGCCATTCTCCTGCCTCAGCCTCCTGAGTAGCTGGGACTACAGGCGCCCGCCACCGCACCCGGCTAATTTTTTGTATTTTTAGTAGAGACGGGGTTTCACCATGGTCTCGGTCTCCTGACCTTGTGATACGCCCGCCTCGGCCTCCCAAAGTGCTGGGATTACAGGCGTGAGCCACCGTGCCCGGCCTCACGTATCCTTTTAATCAGCGCTTTATATATAACAAGTTCTGTTTTAAAAAGCATTTTAATACTGGTTGTTTTTTATTTTCATGTCATTATTTATGGCGGGAAGTATTTCTGACATAGACTTTTGTAAAATGCTGCACAAAATCAAAGACACAAGACAAAAGTTGGTCAGTTAGTAAATTGACTAATCAGCATAGGAAACTGCAACATTTAGGTATTGAAAAGAAAAAGTGGTATGCATTTATAAGAATTTTGGCATTAGCAGCCATTACAGTGTGTGGAAATGTGAGTAGAGATTAGTTTAGTTATCAAATTTCTTATTTCAAATTTCGGATTGATACGGATATCAAATAATTTCCCTGCATGAAAGCATTTGTCTCGAGCTCTGCTTTTGGTGAATGCCAGTATAATTCCGCATGTTGTTTGTTTGATGTTTTCTTTTTTTTTTTTTTTGGCTGTGCAAGGAGACTAGGATAGCAGCTGCGCCCTTACCCTGGACCCTGGGATACGAAAGACAAGACATACAGAGTGGCATAGAACCCCAGTCAATCCACAACCAATATAAAATGTTATGGGAAAAGGGAGAGGGGGACCGTATTATTTGTTATGCACCATCACCTAGCAGAAGCTGCCTGATACGTCGTAAAAGATATATGAATACATACATTCGTGTTTCTTGTTTTGTTTATTCCAAACCAACTTTTAAAAAGAACTGTTTTGGTATTCTTAATATTTTTACCAATTTGAAGTTATTCTGGGCTTTAACCTCCTAGATTCTACTCTGGCAGTTTTGTGCCACTCTTTCATATTTGTTCTCTGTCTTAACTTCCACTTATTGTAGATGTGCTTTTAAAATCTGAGTTCTTTGGAGCTACTCCCCTAGGCAACTTCACTGGTCTCTTCAGTTGTTCCCTCTGTTTATTGCTCACTGGGACCACTTGTGTTGTAGATAAAGTCAGAATTTTATTCTTGAGAGTGTTTCCCAACCAGACTGAATTACCTTCCCCTTTAGAGGCTTTGGTCTTGGGACCTTTTCTCTGAAATGATAAAGTCTGCCTCCCTTAAACCTAGAATAGTCACCTGACAATGTGTACACCTTATTTTCTTTTTTAAAGCAGTGTCTACAGGATGACATGGTCCCTTTTTCTCTTCAGTTTTCATAATTTTCACGTATCTAATCAATTATTCATTATTGATTAAAAATATATTCAATAAAACTGTTTGCATCATCATTTCCTATATTTCCTGACAGGTATAACCAATGCTTAGCATCTGCTAACAATAAAATTCTTTATTTTTTAATTTAATTTTAATTTTTTTTGAGACAGAGTTTCGCTCTGTCCCCAGGCTGGAGTACAGTGGCGTGGTCTCGGCTCACTGTAAGCTCTCCCTCCCGGGTTCACGCCATTCTCCTGCCTCAGCATCCTGAGTAGCCTCGACTACAGGCGCCCACCACCACGCCTGGCTAATTTTTTATGTTTTTAGTAGAGACGGGGTTTCACCGTGTTAGACAGGATGGTCTGGATCTCCTGACCTCGTGATCCGCCCACCTCGGCCTCCCAAAGTGCTGGGATTACAGGCGTGAGCCACCGCGCCTCCCCCTAACAATGAAATTTTTAGCAGATGGATATTCATATAACTGATAGTCAACTTTACCACTACATGTGACTATTATATTTTGTGATCTGTATTTCTTAGTCTGCACAGTCAGAAATGAGAACTATGGTGGAAAATTATGTTGGTACTAGATCTTTTTTCTATTATTATAGTAATAATATATTAACCAGATGAATTATCATACCTAAAACTTCTGAGTTTTTAATGTCTTAATAGACTGCTAAAGGCTGAAAGATACATTCATTTAAAAATAACAATGTACTCCTTTTCGGAAAGGGTACTTATCACAATTGTAATTACATATTTTATTTGAAATTGTTTAATCATTATCTCTCTCCTGGATAGCAAGACTGCAGAAGAGGTGCTACATACATCATTTTGTTTTCATTCCAATATTTCTTAAGAACCTAGAACACAGTACTACTTCAAAATATTTATTCACTGGAGTACAGATTCATGTCTGGAACCACTGGCTCTGACAAGGTCATGTTCTTATCTTTAAAGCAATCTCAGGGCAGAGTTCAGGTGAGGATAGAGAATAGAATACACAGATAGTCTTACGTGTGTTACATGCTCCATCCTTGGACCCATAAATGCAGTCATCTTCAACCAAAGCACATTTTCCAAAAGTGAAGAAAGGTTGGCATCTTTTTAGAGTTTCCTCCAGAAGCTAATCCTGAGAAAAAGATTCAAATGCAAATAGCTAATTTAGAAAGGAATTTAAGGAAACACCAATGGGGAGTGAAGAAAGTAGACAGGAAGGGAAGGCAGTCAGTAAGTGGCAACTAATCCAGCAAGTTGCCACTATTGCTAACTAGAACCTAATCCTACTGGGGAAACTGATAATCTTACCTAAGAGAACTTGAAAGTTTATACTCCAGTTCCTATCAGTCATTGACTGAGACAAATTCCTGAAGAAATTAATTCTTCAGCACTTCCACCCTGACCAATACACAAACAGAAGAAACTCTAGAGACCAGAGGAAGCTCCTCAGGCAGAGATAGAGATGCTGGCAGTTGAAAGTTGAGCCATCCTGCACTGAAATGGTAATATGCAAGCAGTCATGTCCTGAGCACCAATCGCATCGACCACAGATGGCCTCTACAAAGCAAAAATGTGATGTAATTGCCTCAGTAAGAGGAATAAAGCTTGGGCAGCAAAATAACAGGGGAGGAATCACATGGCCTCTCTCCGCTGAACATCAGAATTAGACCTTTTTTTGTCAGAGTATAAAGCAAACCTTAACCCCATTTTTCCTTGGGAGAAATGATGAGCGAATCATTGATCTGAATTTAGATGTTCTTTGGCTAAGGTGTAAAGTGTTCTCTTTAATGACATGAGTTATATTTGAGGTATCTCTGAGGATGTTGCATTTTATTGGGAGAAGGAGTGGTAAGGAGCAGAATTTGTACCTTTTCTTTAAGGAATTAGACTTAATTGCATTCCCAGTATTAGCCATAGAGGAGGTACATCCCAAAAAAAGATATAAAGACTTGGAAGTCTGCCTTTAAATTAGGCTGGGGTTCAGAGTCATCTTTCTGAAACTGATGGCAGTAGGCCATGGACACAAAGGAGGACTGGCATACTCTGGGACACTCTTGGTAGAATAGAAAGATCTTCTGCAGACCAAGAACTAAATTTAAAATCAGTCCTCTAATGACAAAAGTTATAGCTAGTTGTTTCTAGTGTTTTCTAAGCATCAAAGTACATATGTTATCATATAGTCATGCACTGCATTACGAGGTTTCCCTCAGTGATGGACCACATATACAATGTCATCCTGTAAGATCATAACACCATATTTGTACTGTACGTGTTTACATTTGGATATGTTTAGATCCACAAATACTTGTCATTGTGTTACAACTTCCTGCAGTATTCAGTACATAACATGTTGTACAGGTTTGTAGCCTACGAGCAATAGGCTATACCATATATCCTATGTGTGCAATAGACTATACCATCTGGGTTTCTATAAGTACACTCTATTATGTTCACACAAGGGTGAAATCCCCTGTATTAGTTCATTCTCACATTGCTTTAAATAAATACCTGAGACTGGGCAATTTATAGAGAAAGAGGTTTAATTGACTCACAGTTCTACAAGCTCTATAAGAAGCATGCTGCTGGCAGCTGCTCAGCTTCTGGGGAGGCCTCAGGAAATTTAAGTCATAGCAGAAGGCAAAGGAGTAGCAGGCACATCACTTGGCCAGAGGAGCAGCAAGGGGGCATTTGGGGTGTCACACACTTTTAAATGATCAGATCTCTCAAGAACGCACTCATTATTACAAGGAGAGTACCAAGGGGATGGTACTAAACCATGCATAAAAAACTGGCTCATGGCCAGGCACGGTGGCTCATACCTGTAATCTCAGCACTTTGGGAGGCCGAAGCAGGCAGATCATGAGGTCAAGAGATCGAGACCATGCTGGCTAACACGGTGAAACCCCGTCTCTACTAAAAATACAAAAAATTAGCCGGGCATGGTGGCAGGCGCCTGTAGTCCCAGCTAGTCGGGAGTCTGAGGCAGGAGAATGGCGTGAACCCAGGAGGTGGAGCTGGCAGTGAGCTGAGATCGCGCCACTGCACTCTAACCTGGGCAACAGAGAGAGACTCTGTCTCAAAAAAAAAAAAAAAAAAAAAAAAAACTGGCTCATGATCTAATCACCTCCTACCAGACCCTTCCTCCAACATTGGGGATTACAGTTCAACATGAGATTTGGGTGAGGACACAGATCCAAACCATATCATAACCTAAGGACACATTTCTCAGAGTGTATGCCTGACATTAAGTGACGCATGACTGTATGTAGTACTCTCTATATCTTTATAAGGTAAACATTATTTTTATTCCAATTCGTATTCATTTTCTATTATTGCAATAAAAAACTACCACAAGCTTATCCACTTAACAAAAGGTCATCATGTTGCAGGTCTGTAGGTCAGACGGAGAAGGGAAGACTGTGTTTCCTCGCTGGTTCACGTAGTTGGCAGAAAGTAGTTCCTCCCAGCTGTCGGACCCAGGTCCACATTTCCTGAACTGTGGGATAAAGGCAGTTCCCAGCTTATTGAGGTCATTCATTCTTCGGCTCCAGCCATCTTCCCCCGCATGCAAAGCTGGCAACAGTGGGTTAAAGCCCACTCATATTTTGAATCTCTCCTGCCTATTTTGCCACTGCCCCTGTCTCACTGATTGTTCTGCCTTCCTCTCCACTTTTAAGGACTCATGTTATTACATTAGTTCCACCCAGACAATCAGAATAATCTTCCCATTTTCAGGTCCATAACCTCAATTCCATCTACGAAGTTCTTTTTGCCATTAAACATAACATATTAATAGCATCCAGAGATTAAGGCATGGACATCTTTGAAGGAGGACAAAATTATCCTGCTTTGCACAGTCAACATTCTGGCTGGCAAGGATTCAAGTCTGCCCCACAGGCAAAATACCCAGTGTCTAAAGATTTTTATATCCCAAGAATCTGGAGAACTCTTGACACTCAAGAAATTAATATATAAGTGAGTTTTTAAAAATCTTGGCTTTCTTCGGGAGGCCAAGGCAGGTGGATCACAAGGTCAGGAGATCGAGACCATCCTGGCTAACACAGTGAAATCCCGTCTCTACTAAAAATAAAAAATTTAGCCAGGTGTGGTGGCAGGTACCTGTAGTCCCAGCTACTTGGAAGGCTGAGGCAGGAGAATGGTGTGAACCCGGGAGGCGGAGGTGCAGTGAGCTGAGACGGCACCACTGCACTCCAGCCTGGGCGACAGAGCGAGACTCCATCTCAAAAAAAAAATAAAAATAAAAATTCTTGGCTTTGAGTATTGCCCTCCTTGAAGCAATCTTCTAACCTCTTAGTAGCATTGGAAGAACACTTTGACTCACTAGTATTTATGTATGACTTAAACAGATTGCTTGCTTTGACATGAGTGGTTTAGATACTGAGGAGCAATAGAAAACCAGAAAGAAAGGACAGACACTGAATGGAAGCTAATATGAAGATACGAAGGAAACTATACTCTTGCTGGATTGTTCTAGGGCCTAGCAGAAATAACTGAAGTATTTTTTAATTAACAGAGTTTCAATCTGTGGAACCAATACCGTTTTAGTATAACCTTACTTCTTCTCCTGGGATATAGAAAATAGAATTCTTCTTTTCTCCCCTAGCAACATTTTTTTCTACTCAGTTACCCAAACTGCAACCAAATCCCAGTGCTCTTACCCAAAGAAGTCAGCTGAATGTGTTCTCTTTCTGTTCTCATTGTCATGCTATGATTGATACTTAGAAATCTCACCTGAATTAGTGAAACAGCCTCATAATTGCAGGTTTTCCTCAAATCTCCTTGCTTCCAATTTGCCTCCCACATTATGACCCAAACTCTTTTTCTAAATTATTCAGCTGATCATGCCATTCTCTTTCAGAAAATCCTTCAATGTTTCTCCAATTTCATTAGCAAGAAACTCAAGGATCTTCCAATCTCATTTTAACTCCACTCAGAGTTCAGGCTTTAAACATCAATAAATCTGGCCCAAAATTCTGGTTCCACCACATATTGGCTAACTGACATGAGACAATTATCTGATCTCTAAATATAACTTTTGTATAATATCTGTCTAAATGATACAGTATAGGGTTATAGCAAGAACATGAGTTGTACCCCAAGCTGCTAGCACCTAGAAAATGCTTAATAAGTTGTAGTTATCATAGTAACCTTTGTGGTCTCATTGCCCCACATTGCTTACTATGCAACCCAGACTCTAACTGAACCGACACTTGCTGTCCTCAAAAAGATCCACATCTCATGTTTTGTTAATGCAACTCTGAAATTTTTTCATGCAAATTCCTTGATTCTGAAGCCTTTTACCATATTTTAAGCCTGGAAAAATTCTGTTGATCTTTTAAGACACAACTCAAATTTCCCATCTCTCTGAAAACTGCATGATCTCTCTTGGTCTGATTATTCACTCCCACAGTTGTGCTCCTATGGCACTTTTTTCAAATCATTAGCATTTGTCATCTGTGTCAAAACTTATTGCATGAGTGTGTTTCTTCTCATCTAGATGGTGAGTTTCTTGAGGCCAGGCCTGGTGTCTCATTATGGTTTCATCACTGCCAAGTGCAATGCTGGACTTGGGGTGGATTCTCAGCAAATATTTGTGGAACTGATTGACATAGCAGTGCCTAAAGACACTGTGTCAATGCTGGCCTGTGTTACTTCTCCCATGGCAAAATTAATCTGATCATTATCCATAGTATTTATTAGTACTATTATTACAAATATTACCTTGGTTTCTCTTTCTTGAAGGACAATAGGTCAGATGTTCACCAATTATGGCTTTCCTAGATGCTTCTGCATGATTGAATTCAATATTTTATTCACATTTTCCCCTAAACCAAATGCCCATATTAAAAATGTATATATGTATATAAATGTGAATAGTGGTATTCTTATGAGCAATCCTATGATAAAAAGAAGTTAGATGGCAGAAGGATTTTGGTCTGAAAACACATTTTACAAGGAAGCTTCTAAGGGGTTATTTTAAACAACACTGAGGGGAAAGAATTATTTCAAACAGATGAAAAATACCTCTCCACTGTCCCTCTAATGGATGTACTTTAAAGAAAGCCAAGGGGAATTTTAAACTCCACATACATTTTATGAGCATTCAAATGAATATCTCTGACTAATCTCAAGTGCATTTGAATAAAAAATAGAACAATTTTGATGTTCCAAGTTGAATTATTAAGTAAAAATATTCAGTTATCAGATAGTTAATTAAGTGGAACTGACTGTATTCATTAAAATATTTGTTCCAAACAAATGTATTTAACATTCAGATATTATGCAGAATAGGTGACAATTGCATATCTCCATGGAGATCAATAATGGGATTCAGATCATTGTGTAAAGAGTCTGCAAGTTTAATGCAGAGAGAATGTCATTATTATTTCTCTCTTAATGATGGTCATTATGCGCAAACACTGATTGAATTCCATTTGTTACCTGCATTTGAGCTGAGAGGAATAATTACAATTTAAGTGTCTCCATTAAAATTCATAAAAGAATATGAATGCAAAAATTATACTTGAAACTGACAAAATATACTTTGAGGATATAAATTGTGTTTTCTGATAGGCCTCTTAAAAGTATTAAAAATAGCTTCATTTTAATAAGATGACATATAAAGATCATGTGTTATCCTCACCTTTATGTTAATTTTAATGCTGCAACACATGACTAATAATAAAAAGTAAAGGAATTAACTTTAAAAAGTAAAATCAATTAAACAATGTGCCAGTTATCACCAGGACTTTTCAGGATTGGGTCATAGTCATCCATTTTTTTAAAAAAAATGTTTTTAATTGCTATATGATATTAAAATTATGTTCTATCATTCCATATATTGGTGATATCTTCCTACCACCTACTACTGTTGGTAGCTAACAGACTCAAAGTTTGGATGGATGTAAATTAAATATGCTGTGTTCTATTTCACTCATTTGGTATACATTTCTGTTAACCTGTTGTGCACTGTTCAGCATTTATAATTTGAGGTGCTGAGAGTTACTACTTTTCAGCCACACCAACCCAAAATTTCCAGTTGCTTAACTTGCATTTTTCCTAGAGTGAAGTGAAACATACTAAGATGTCATATAGGGTGTCACGGGTCCTTAAAACTTTTGCCTTTTCATGGCCTAAAAGAGTTCTCTAAGCCCGAGGAGACAAAGCTGAGTATTTAATGCTACAGAAGCCACAAGAGAAATGACAGCAGTCGAGTTGTAAGGCATTTATGAGGCTCATCAAGTGTCTGGAGAAGCATCTCAGGGGAGACTCGAAGCTTTCTTTCAGTACCAGATACCCTTCTCTAATTCTAGATCAAAAATTAAAATTGCAGTGTCTTAAATTTAAAAGTGTCTATGTTACAAAGCTGTATGTGCTTTTAGACTATTAATTACAAGCAAGGAAGCTATATAATTTTTAAGGGAGGAAGATCTTATATATCTCATAATTTACACTTTCCTCATTTTGCAGATAAGAAACCCAAGGTCTAGAGATGCCCAGAATTAAATGCTTTTAAACCTTAGTGATAGACTTCAAACCAAAACACAATTATCTTGCCACTGACTACAACATTCTTTATAAGTAATATTGCTGGGTGTTGCTATTTGTCAGTACATTCACTTTCGCATCACTTTATTTCTTCTTCCATGGATGAAATTAAAAAAAAAAAAAACTTGTTCACTCAATGTAGAATTTCTTGAAGGAATATTAAGAAATATTATATTTGTGACTATGCGTATATGTGTTAAAATGGCTGTAAATTTAAGAAAAATTACCTGTGTTACAATTTAAAAATATAAATTACATTTGTCTGAATGCGTGAGTTTTTTAGACGGCCTAATTAGGTATATCCAGAATTTTCTTCATTCCCAATTTTGCCAGCTGATCATTTTGAGGTAAAATGAGGAGCTTGGAATTATACCGGACAGTATCTACTCACTGATAGCACTTGACAGTTTTCCATAAGATTCTGATTCTCTTGAATCAGGAGAAAAGACAAGATTTCTATCAAGCCTTTGTCCTTTCTGAGATACTTAAGACCACTGAAAATAAGGAGGAGGAAAAGGAAGAGGAAGAAAAGAGGTGGTAGCGGAAGGGACAAAAAGAAGAGAAAAAAGAAAAACAAAGAAAAATGCAAATATTAGAATTAGAGAGATTATTTCTTGCTGAAACAGCAAACAGGACAAAATGTTTGCATTGCATTCACTTCTTCTTGTGCATTCTCTTTCAGAGACAAGAACCTTGAGCTAGAAACAACCCTCTTTTACAGACCAAGCAAAACACCAAGATAGTATGCTATCTAGTAACTATACATAAAGATTGGTGGAAAAATATTTGAATGTAGTCTGATATAAATAACCAATAATTGTACTATCATTTTAAATGGGAAAAGAAGAGACCTTTGTGCCTTTTAAAGAAATGAGTACACTTACCTTAAAGAAGTAGATCAGTGTTTAACAGGATAATACGCGAATGTGACCTAAGCTTTTGATTATATCAGTACTTACTAACAGCAGTTCAGTTCAGATCAACGGGGATGAAATTATAAGTATAAAAAAGGATGAGGAAAATAGCTATCAACTGAATTTCTTAACTAGTTATTCCTGATTTACCTCACACTGTGCTGTTTGAACCGCAGTTCCTCAGGTATGCAAATCTCACTAGATGCTGAAGCATAGTGCTTTCTGCATCTAGGGTAAAACTTACACCAATCATTTCTCCAGCATGTTCAAGCTAATCTGATGTTATCCTCTGTCACGCTTTATTTCTCAGTTCTCTGACATGGCAAGAGAAGTTCATGGCAACCATAATTTGTCCTTATAATTCTTTTGGAACTATTCAGTGCATGCAACAGGGAGCAGACAGTTTCTGGAATGAAGAATCAGGCTTAATGGGTTAAAAAGATTGAAATGGCTAAATTAAAATCAAGTCATATACTGCAGCCAGGAAAAGGAAACAAGGGAAGTGTTCTTGTCTGATGTTAACTTCCCACATACTGCATTGAAGAGTGCGAGCTCCAAACATGAGAAATATGCCTTATGTTGATTATCACCCAGTGAAGTAAGAAACCATAAATAATCTAAAGTAAAGGGCATGAACTTC